>NW_027328740.1:61623565-61790003 GCF_048564905.1 Vicugna pacos | reverse complement strand
CTCTAAACCAAGTATAAGCGAGAGCCTATCCATGGGATGTGGGTTTTTAACCTACAACCCACAACCATGGAATAAATGTGCCCCCTGAAAGATGCTTTGACTGTTTCCCTACATCCAGCACACACACGAAGATGTGTTCTTCTATTCTGAGTGTGGGGAAGTTCCTCAAACTGACAGCAGCACCTGGATTCTAGTAGTATCCCTTAGCTTCTGTTCCCTGAGTGTTCTTTTAGGCCAGGCCATGAGGGAAAGCTGGGGGTTGGGTTTGGAGGCCACGTAGCAGTGAGTGCCCCCTGATCCATTGAGGAAGTACTTAGAGGACTTGTCCCTAAAGGGAACACCTTTTCCTGCATTCATCTGGGTGCAGTGGGGCTGCACAACTCTCCCACACCTAAGAATGTGTTCTGGAATTCTGAGTGCAGGGAAGTTCCTCCAACTGACAGCAGCGCCTGGGTTCTAATTGAATCCCTTTGCTTGTCTTCCCTGATGGAAAGCCTAGGCGGGAGTGCGGGGGAAAGTGTGGTTTGGGCTCCAAAACCAAGTATTGGCGATGACCTCTCTATGGTTTGTGGAGGTGTTTAAACTACATCCCTAACCTGGGAACACCTGTGCCCCCATAAAGATCCGTGGAGTCTGTTTCCACACCTCCAGCACACACACGAACACTTGCACAGTTATCCTGAGAGTGGGCAGCCTCCTCCAACTGAGAGCAGGGCCTTGGTTCTTATAAAATCGCTTAACTTGTCTACCCTGTTTGGTTGCCTGATACGGAGTGCTGGGGAAAGGGTGGGTTGGGCTCTAAATCCAAGTATTAGCGAGTGCTTCTCCATGGGATTTGGAGGTTATTAACCAAAAGCCCACAACATGGGAATACCTGTGCTCCTTGAAAAAAGCGTGGACTCTGTATCCCCACCACCAGAACACACATGAAGAAGTTTTCTGCTATCCTGAGTGTGGGCTGGCAATTTCAGGTGACAGAAGCGGCTGGGTTCTAATAGAATCCCTTAGCTTGTAATCCCTGAGTGTTTCCCTAGGACTGACTCTGAGAGAAACCTGGGGGTTGGGCTTTGAGGCCAAATAGTAGCGAGTGTCCCCGATGGACTGAGGAAGTATTTAGATGAATTCTCCATAAAGGGAAACACCTGAGCACCCATTCATCTGCGTGGAGTGGGGCTTCAAATCTCCCCACCACACAAGGTTGGGTTCCAGTATCCTGAGGGTGGGGTAGTTCCTCCAACTGACATCAGCGTCTTGGTTTGAATAGAATCCCTTTGCTTGTCTTCCCTGATGGTTTGCCTAGGCCAGTGTGTGGTTGAAAGTGGGATTTGGGATCTAAAACTAAGTATTAGCGTGTGCCTCTCCATGGGTAGTGGAGATGTTTAAACTACAACCCACAACTTGGGAATTACTGTGACCCCTGAAAAATGCGTGTGCTATGCTTCCCCACGTCCAGCACACACAGGAAGAAGTGTTCTGGGGTTGTGAGTGTGGGGAGGTTCCTCCAACAGACAGCAGCACCTGGGTTGTAATAGAATCCCTTCGCTTGACTTCCCTAAGTGTGTTCCTAGGCCTAGCAGTAAGCGATGGTGGGGGATGGGCTCTAAAGCCAAGTATTAGCGAGTGCATCTCTGTGGGGAGTGGAGGGTTTTAAACTACTTCCCCAACCTTGGAACACCTGTGCCCCATAAAGATGCGTGGAATCTGTTTCCCCACCTCCAGCACACACACGGAGACGTGCTCAGGTATCCTGATTGTGGGGAGGCTCCTCCAAATGACAGCAGCGCCTGGGTTCTAAAAGAATCCCTTAGCTTGTCTTCCCTGATGGCATGCCTAGGCTGGAGAGTGGGGGAAAGTGGGGGTTGGGCTCTAAACCAAGTATAAGCGAGAGCCTATCCATGGGATGTGGGTTTTTAACCTACAACCCACAACCATGGAATAAATGTGCCCCCTGAAAGATGCTTTGACTGTTTCCCTACATCCAGCACACACACGAAGATGTGTTCTTCTATTCTGAGTGTGGGGAAGTTCCTCAAACTGACAGCAGCACCTGGATTCTAGTAGTATCCCTTAGCTTCTGTTCCCTGAGTGTTCTTTTAGGCCAGGCCATGAGGGAAAGCTGGGGGTTGGGTTTGGAGGCCACGTAGCAGTGAGTGCCCCCTGATCCATTGAGGAAGTACTTAGAGGACTTGTCCCTAAAGGGAACACCTTTTCCTGCATTCATCTGGGTGCAGTGGGGCTGCACAACTCTCCCACACCTAAGAATGTGTTCTGGAATTCTGAGTGCAGGGAAGTTCCTCCAACTGACAGCAGCGCCTGGGTTCTAATTGAATCCCTTTGCTTGTCTTCCCTGATGGAAAGCCTAGGCGGGAGTGCGGGGGAAAGTGTGGTTTGGGCTCCAAAACCAAGTATTGGCGATGACCTCTCTATGGTTTGTGGAGGTGTTTAAACTACATCCCTAACCTGGGAACACCTGTGCCCCCATAAAGATCCGTGGAGTCTGTTTCCACACCTCCAGCACACACACGAACACTTGCACAGTTATCCTGAGAGTGGGCAGCCTCCTCCAACTGAGAGCAGGGCCTTGGTTCTTATAAAATCGCTTAACTTGTCTACCCTGTTTGGTTGCCTGATACGGAGTGCTGGGGAAAGGGTGGGTTGGGCTCTAAATCCAAGTATTAGCGAGTGCTTCTCCATGGGATTTGGAGGTTATTAACCAAAAGCCCACAACATGGGAATACCTGTGCTCCTTGAAAAAAGGGTGGACTCTGTATCCCCACCACCAGAACACACATGAAGAAGTTTTCTGCTATCCTGAGTGTGGGCTGGCAATTTCAGATGACAGAAGCGGCTGGGTTCTAATAGAATCCCTTAGCTTGTAATCCCTGAGTGTTTCCCTAGGACTGACTCTGAGAGAAACCTAGGGGTTGGGCTTTGAGGCCAAATAGTAGCGAGTGTCCCCGATGGACTGAGGAAGTATTTAGATGAATTCTCCATAAAGGGAAACACCTGAGCACCCATTCATCTGCGTGGAGTGGGGCTTCAAATCTCCCCACCACACAAGGTTGGGTTCCAGTATCCTGAGGGTGGGGTAGTTCCTCCAATTGACATCAGCGTCTTGGTTTGAATAGAATCCCTTTGCTTGTCTTCCCTGATGGTTTGCCTAGGCCAGTGTGTGGTTGAAAGTGGGATTTGGGATCTAAAACTAAGTATTAGCGTGTGCCTCTCCATTGGTAGTGGAGATGTTTAAACTACAACCCACAACTTGGGAATTACCGTGACCCCTGAAAAATGCGTGTGCTCTGCTTCCCCACGTCCAGCACACACAGGAAGAAGTGTTCTGGGGTTCTGAGTGTGGGGAGGTTCCTCCAACAGACAGCAGCACCTGGGTTGTAATAGAATCCCTTAGCTTGACTTCCCTAAGTGTGTTCCTAGGCCTAGCAGTAAGCGATGGTGGGGGATGGGCTCTAAAGCCAAGTATTAGCGAGTGCATCTCTGTGGGGAGTGGAGGGTTTTAAACTACTTCCCCAACCTTGGAACACCTGTGCCCCATAAAGATGCGTGGAATCTGTTTCCCCACCTCCAGCACACACACGGAGACGTGCTCAGGTATCCTGATTGTGGGGAGGCTCCTCCAAATGACAGCAGCGCCTGGGTTCTAAAAGAATCCCTTAGCTTGTCTTCCCTGATGGCATGCCTAGGCTGGAGAGTGGGGGAAAGTGGGGGTTGGGCTCTAAACCAAGTATAAGCGAGAGCCTATCCATGGGATGTGGGTTTTTAACATACAACCCACAACCATGGAATAAATGTGCCCCCTGAAAGATGCTTTGACTGTTTCCCTACATCCAGCACACACACGAAGATGTGTTCTTGTATTCTGAGTGTGGGGAAGTTCCTCAAACTGACAGCAGCACCTGGATTCTAGTAGTATCCCTTAGCTTCTGTTCCCTGAGTGTTCTTTTAGGCCAGGCCATGAGGGAAAGCTGGGGGTTGGGTTTGGAGGCCACGTAGCAGTGAGTGCCCCCTGATCCATTGAGGAAGTACTTAGAGGACTTGTCCCTAAAGGGAACACCTTTTCCTGCATTCATCTGGGTGCAGTGGGGCTGCACAACTCTCCCACATCTAAGAATGTGTTCTGGAATTCTGAGTGCAGGGAAGTTCCTCCAACTGACAGCAGCGCCTGGGTTCTAATTGAATCCCTTTGCTTGTCTTTCCTGATGGAAAGCCTAGGCGGGAGTGCGGGGGAAAGTGTGGTTTGGGCTCCAAAACCAAGTATTGGCGATGACCTCTCTATGGTTTGTGGAGGTGTTTAAACTACATCCCTAACCTGGGAACACCTGTGCCCCCATAAAGATCCGTGGAGTCTGTTTCCACACCTCCAGCACACACACGAACACTTGCACAGTTATCCTGAGAGTGGGCAGCCTCCTCCAACTGAGAGCAGGGCCTTGGTTCTTATAAAATCGCTTAACTTGTCTACCCTGTTTGGTTGCCTGATACGGAGTGCTGGGGAAAGGGTGGGTTGGGCTCTAAATCCAAGTATTAGCGAGTGCTTCTCCATGGGATTTGGAGGTTATTAACCAAAAGCCCACAACATGGGAATACCTGTGCTCCTTGAAAAAAGCGTGGACTCTGTATCCCCACCACCAGAACACACATGAAGAAGTTTTCTGCTATCCTGAGTGTGGGCTGGCAATTTCAGGTGACAGAAGCGGCTGGGTTCTAATAGAATCCCTTAGCTTGTAATCCCTGAGTGTTTCCCTAGGACTGACTCTGAGAGAAACCTGGGGGTTGGGCTTTGAGGCCAAATAGTAGCGAGTGTCCCCGATGGACTGAGGAAGTATTTAGATGAATTCTCCATAAAGGGAAACACCTGAGCACCCATTCATCTGCGTGGAGTGGGGCTTCAAATCTCCCCACCACACAAGGTTGGGTTCCAGTGTCCTGAGGGTGGGGTAGTTCCTCCAACTGACATCAGCGTCTTGGTTTGAATAGAATCCCTTTGCTTGTCTTCCCTGATGGTTTGCCTAGGCCAGTGTGTGGTTGAAAGTGGGATTTGGGATCTAAAACTAAGTATTAGCGTGTGCCTCTCCATGGGTAGTGGAGATGTTTAAACTACAACCCACAACTTGGGAATTACTGTGACCCCTGAAAAATGCGTGTGCTATGCTTCCCACGTCCAGCACACACAGGAAGAAGTGTTCTGGGGTTCTGAGTGTGGGGAGGTTCCTCCAACAGACAGCAGCACCTGGGTTGTAATAGAATCCCTTAGCTTGACTTCCCTAAGTGTGTTCCTAGGCCTAGCAGTAAGCGATGGTGGGGGATGGGCTCTAAAGCCAAGTATTAGCGAGTGCATCTCTGTGGGTAGTGGAGGGTTTTAAACTACTTCCCCAACCTTGGAACACCTGTGCCCCATAAAGATGCGTGGAATCTGTTTCCCCACCTCCAGCACACACACGGAGACGTGCTCAGGTATCCTGATTGTGGGGAGGCTCCTCCAAATGACAGCAGCGCCTGGGTTCTAAAAGAATCCCTTAGCTTGTCTTCCCTGATGGCATGGCTAGGCTGGAGAGTGGGGGAAAGTGGGGGTTGGGCTCTAAACCAAGTATAAGCGAGAGCCTATCCATGGGATGTGGGTTTTTAACCTACAACCCACAACCATGGAATAAATGTGCCCCCTGAAAGATGCTTTGACTGTTTCCCTACATCCAGCACACACACGAAGATGTGTTCTTGTATTCTGAGTGTGGGGAAGTTCCTCAAACTGACAGCAGCACCTGGATTCTAGTAGTATCCCTTAGCTTCTGTTCCCTGAGTGTTCTTTTAGGCCAGGCCATGAGGGAAAGCTGGGGGTTGGGTTTGGAGGCCACGTAGCAGTGAGTGCCCCCTGATCCATTGAGGAAGTACTTAGAGGACTTGTCCCTAAAGGGAACACCTTTTCCTGCATTCATCTGGGTGCAGTGGGGCTGCACAACTCTCCCACACCTAAGAATGTGTTCTGGAATTCTGAGTGCAGGGAAGTTCCTCCAACTGACAGCAGCGCCTGGGTTCTAATTGAATCCCTTTGCTTGTCTTCCCTGATGGAAAGCCTAGGCGGGAGTGCGGGGGAAAGTGTGGTTTGGGCTCCAAAACCAAGTATTGGCGATGACCTCTCTATGGTTTGTGGAGGTGTTTAAACTACATCCCTAACCTGGGAACACCTGTGCCCCCATAAAGATCCGTGGAGTCTGTTTCCACACCTCCAGCACACACACGAACACTTGCACAGTTATCCTGAGAGTGGGCAGCCTCCTCCAACTGAGAGCAGGGCCTTGGTTCTTATAAAATCGCTTAACTTGTCTACCCTGTTTGGTTGCCTGATACGGAGTGCTGGGGAAAGGGTGGGTTGGGCTCTAAATCCAAGTATTAGCGAGTGCTTCTCCATGGGATTTGGAGGTTATTAACCAAAAGCCCACAACATGGGAATACCTGTGCTCCTTGAAAAAAGCGTGGACTCTGTATCCCCACCACCAGAACACACATGAAGAAGTTTTCTGCTATCCTGAGTGTGGGCTGGCAATTTCAGGTGACAGAAGCGGCTGGGTTCTAATAGAATCCCTTAGCTTGTAATCCCTGAGTGTTTCCCTAGGACTGACTCTGAGAGAAACCTGGGGGTTGGGCTTTGAGGCCAAATAGTAGCGAGTGTCCCCGATGGACTGAGGAAGTATTTAGATGAATTCTCCATAAAGGGAAACACCTGAGCACCCATTCATCTGCGTGGAGTGGGGCTTCAAATCTCCCCACCACACAAGGTTGGGTTCCAGTGTCCTGAGGGTGGGGTAGTTCCTCCAACTGACATCAGCGTCTTGGTTTGAATAGAATCCCTTTGCTTGTCTTCCCTGATGGTTTGCCTAGGCCAGTGTGTGGTTGAAAGTGGGATTTGGGATCTAAAACTAAGTATTAGCGTGTGCCTCTCCATGGGTAGTGGAGATGTTTAAACTACAACCCACAACTTGGGAATTACTGTGACCCCTGACAAATGCGTGTGCTATGCTTCCCCACGTCCAGCACACACAGGAAGAAGTGTTCTGGGGTTCTGAGTGTGGGGAGGTTCCTCCAACAGACAGCAGCACCTGGGTTGTAATAGAATCCCTTAGCTTGACTTCCCTAAGTGTTTTCCTAGGCCTAGCAGTAAGCGATGGTGGGGGATGTGCTCTAAAGCCAAGTATTAGCGAGTGCATCTCTGTGGGGAGTGGAGGGTTTTAAACTACTTCCCCAACCTTGGAACACCTGTGCCCCATAAAGATGCGTGGAATCTGTTTCCCCACCTCCAGCACACACACGGAGACGTGCTCAGGTATCCTGATTGTGGGGAGGCTCCTCCAAATGACAGCAGCGCCTGGGTTCTAAAAGAATCCCTTAGCTTGTCTTCCCTGATGGCATGGCTAGGCTGGAGAGTGGGGGAAAGTGGGGGTTGGGCTCTAAACCAAGTATAAGCGAGAGCCTATCCATGGGATGTGGGTTTTTAACCTACAACCCACAACCATGGAATAAATGTGCCCCCTGAAAGATGCTTTGACTGTTTCCCTACATCCAGCACACACACGAAGATGTGTTCTTCTATTCTGAGTGTGGGGAAGTTCCTCAAACTGACAGCAGCACCTGGATTCTAGTAGTATCACTTAGCTTCTGTTCCCTGAGTGTTCTTTTAGGCCAGGCCATGAGGGAAAGCTGGGGGTTGGGCTTGGAGGCCACGTAGCAGTGAGTGCCCCCTGATCCACTGAGGAAGTACTTAGAGGACTTCTCCCTAAAGCGAACACCTTTTCCTGCATTCATCTGGGTGCAGTGGGGCTGCACAACTCTCCCACACCTAAGAATGTGTTCTGGAATTCTGAGTGCAGGGAAGTTCCTCCAACTGACAGCAGCGCCTGGGTTCTAATTGAATCCCTTTGCTTGTCTTCCCTGATGGAAAGCCTAGGCGGGAGTGCGGGGGAAAGTGTGGTTTGGGCTCTAAAACTAAGTATTGGCGATGACCTCTCTATGGTTTGTGGAGGTGTTTAAACTACATCCCTAACCTGGGAACACTGTGCCCCCATAAAGATCCGTGGAGTCTGTTTCCACACCTCCAGCACACACACGAACACTTGCACAGTTATCCTGAGAGTGGGCAGCCTCCTCCAACTGAGAGCAGGTCCTTGGTTCTTATAAAATCGCTTAACTTGTCTACCCTGTTTGGTTGCCTGATATGGAGTGCTGGGGAAAGGGTGGGTTGGGCTCTAAATCCAAGTATTAGCGAGTGCTTCTCCATGGGATTTGGAGGTTATTAACCAAAAGCCCACAACATGGGAATACCTGTGCTCCTTGAAAAAAGCGTGGACTCTGTATCCCCACCACCAGAACACACATGAAGAAGTTTTCTGCTATCCTGAGTGTGGGCTGGCAATTTCAGGAGACAGAAGCGGCTGGGTTCTAATAGAATCCCTTAGCTTGTAATCCCTGAGTGTTTCCCTAGGACTGACTCTGAGAGAAACCTGGGGGTTGGGCTTTGAGGCCAAATAGTAGCGAGTGTCCCCGATGGACTGAGGAAGTATTTAGATGAATTCTCCATAAAGGGAAACACCTGAGCACCCATTCATCTGCGTGGAGTGGGGCTTCAAATCTCCCCACCACACAAGGTTGGGTTCCAGTATCCAGAGGGTGGGGTAGTTCCTCCAACTGACATCAGCGTCTTGGTTTGAATAGAATCCCTTTGCTTGTCTTCCCTGATGGTTTGCCTAGGCCAGTGTGTGCTTGAAAGTGGGATTTGGGATCTAAAACTAAGTATTAGCGTGTGACTCTCCATGGGTAGTGGAGATGTTTAAACTACAACCCACAACTTGGGAATTACTGTGACCCCTGAAAAATGCGTGTGCTATGTTTCCCCACGTCCAGCACATACAATAGAAGTTTCCTGTGGTTCTGAGAGTGGGGAGTTTCCTCCAACAGACAGCAGAACCTGTGTTGTAATAGAATCCCTTAGCTTGACTTCCCTAAGTGTTTTCCTAGGCCTAGCAGTAAGCGATGGTGGGGGATGGGCTCTAAAGCCAAGTATTAGCGAGTGCATCTCTGTGGGTAATGGAGGGTTTTAAACTACTTCCCCAACCTTGGAAAACCTGTACCCCATAAAGATGCGTGGAATCTGTTTCCCCACCTCCAGCACACACACGGAGACTTGCTCAGGTATCCTGATTGTGAGGAGGCTCCTCCAAATGACAGCAGCGCCTGGGTTCTAAAAGAATCCCTTAGCTTGTCTTCCCTGAAGGCATGCCTAGGCTGGAGTGTGGGGGAAAGTGGGGGTTGGGCTCTAAACCAAGTATAAGCGAGAGCCTATCCATGGGATGTGGGTTTTTAACCTACAACCCACAACCATGGAATAAATGTGCCCCCTGAAAGATGCTTTGACTGTTTCCCTACATCCAGCACACACACGAAGATGTGTTCTGGTATTCTGAGTGTGGGGAAGTTCCTCAAACTGACAGCAGCACCTGGATTCTATTAGCATACCTTTGCTTCTGTTCCCTGAGTGTTCTTTTAGGACAGGCCATGAGGGAATGCTGGGGGTTGGGCTTGGAGGCCACGTAGCAGTGAGTGCCCCCTGATCCATTGAGGAAGTACTTAGAGGACTTCTCCCTAAAGGGAACACCTTTACCTGCATTCATCTGGGTGCACTGGGGCTGCACATCTCTCCCACACCTAAGAATGTGTTCTGGAATTCTGAGTGCAGGGAAGTTCCTCCAACTGACAGCAGCGCCTGGGTTCTAATTGAATCCCTTTGCTTGTCTTCCCTGATGGAAAGCCTAGGCGGGAGTGCGGGGGAAAGTGTGGTTTGGGCTCCAAAACCAAGTATTTGCGATGACCTCTCTATGGTTTGTGGAGGTGTTTAAACTACATCCCTAACCTGGGAACACCTGTGCCCCCATAAAGATCCGTGGAGTCTGTTTCCACACCTCCAGCACACACACGAACACTTGCACAGTTATCCTGAGAGTGGGCAGCCTCCTCCAACTGAGAGCAAGGCCTTGGTTCTTATAAAATCGCTTAACTTTTCTACCCTGTTTGGTTGCCTGATACGGAGTGCTGGGGAAAGGGTGGGTTGGGCTCTAAATCCAAGTATTAGCGAGTGCTTCTCCATGGGATTTGGAGGTTATTAACCAAAAGCCCACAACATGGGAATACCTGTGCTCCTTGAAAAAAGCGTGGACTCTGTATCCCCACCACCAGAACACACATGAAGAAGTTTTCTGCTATCCTGAGTGTGGGCTGGCAATTTCAGGTGACAGAAGCAGCTGGGTTCTAATAGAATCCCTTAGCTTGTAATCCCTGAGTGTTTCCCTAGGACTGACTCTGAGAGAAACCTGGGGGTTGGGCTTTGAGGCCAAATAGTAGCGAGTGTCCCCGATGGACTGAGGAAGTATTTAGATGAATTCTCCATAAAGGGAAACACCTGAGCACCCATTCATCTGCGTGGAGTGGGGCTTCAAATCTCCCCACCACACAAGGTTGGGTTCCAGTATCCTGAGGGTGGGGTAGTTCCTCCAACTGACATCAGCGTCTTGGTTTGAACAGAATCCCTTTGCTTGTCTTCCCTGATGGTTTGCCTAGGCCAGTGTGTGGTTGAAAGTGGGATTTGGGATCTAAAACTAAGTATTAGCGTGTGCCTCTCCATGGGTAGTGGAGATGTTTAAACTAAAACCCACAACTTGGGAATTACTGTGACCCCTGAAAAATGCGTGTGCTATGTTTCCCCACGTCCAGCACATACAATAGAAGTTTTCTGTGGTTCTGAGAGTGGGGAGTTTCCTCCAACAGACAGCAGCACCTGTGTTGTAATAGAATCCCTTAGCTTGACTTCCCTAAGTGTTTTCCTAGGCCTAGCAGTAAGCGATGGTGGGGGATGGGCTCTAAAGCCAAGTATTAGCGAGTGCATCTCTGTGGGTAATGCAGGGTTTTAAACTACTTCCCCAACCTTGGAACACCTGTGCCCCATAAAGATGCGTGGAATCTGTTTCCCCACCTCCAGCACACACACGGAGACTTGCTCAGGTATCCTGATTGTGGGGAGGCTCCTCCAAATGACAGCAGCGCCTGGGTTCTAAAAGAATCCCTTAGCTTGTCTTCCCTGATGGCATGCCTAGGCTGGAGAGTGGGGGAAAGTGGGGGTTGGGCTCTAAACCAAGTATAAGCGAGAGCCTATCCATGGGATGTGGGTTTTTAACCTACAACCCACAACCATGGAATAAATGTGCCCCCTGAAAGATGCTTTGACTGTTTCCCTACATCCAGCACACACACGAAGATGTGTTCTTGTATTCTGAGTGTGGGGAAGTTCCTCAACCTGACAGTAGCACCTGGATTCTATTAGTATCCCTTAGCTTCTGTTCCCTGAGTGTTATTTTAGGCCAGGCCATGAGGGAAAGCTGGGGGTTGGGCTTGGAGGCCACGTAGCAGTGAGTGCCCCCTGATCCATTGAGGAAGTACTTAGAGGACTTCTCCCTAAAGGGAACACCTTTTCCTGCATTCATCTGGGTGCACTGGGGCTGCACATCTCTCCCACACCTAAGAATGTGTTCTGGAATTCTGAGTGCAGGGAAGTTCCTCCAACTGACAGCAGCGCCTGGGTTCTAATTGAATCCCTTTGCTTGTCTTCCCTGATGGAAAGCCTAGGCGGGAGTGCGGGGGAAAGTGTGGTTTGGGCTCCAAAACCAAGTATTTGCGATGACCTCTCTATGGTTTGTGGAGGTGTTTAAACTACATCCCTAACCTGGGAACACCTGTGCCCCCATAAAGATCCGTGGAGTCTGTTTCCACACCTCCAGCACACACACGAACACTTGCACAGTTATCCTGAGAGTGGGCAGCCTCCTCCAACTGAGAGCAGGGCCTTGGTTCTTATAAAATCGCTTAACTTGTCTACCCTGTTTGGTTGCCTGATACGGAGTGCTGGGGAAAGGGTGGGTTGGGCTCTAAATCCAAGTATTAGCGAGTGCTTCTCCATGGGATTTGGAGGTTATTAACCAAAAGCCCACAGCATGGGAATACCTGTGCTCCTTGAAAAAAGCGTGGACTCTGTATCCCCACCACCAGAACACACATGAAGAAGTTTTCTGCTATCCTGAGTGTGGGCTGGCAATTTCAGGTGACAGAAGCGGCTGGGTTCTAATAGAATCCCTTAGCTTGTAATCCCTGAGTGTTTCCCTAGGACTGACTCTGAGAGAAACCTGGGGGTTGGGCTTTGAGGCCAAATAGTAGCGAGTGTCCCCGATGGACTGAGGAAGTATTTAGATGAATTCTCCATAAAGGGAAACACCTGAGCACCCATTCATCTGCGTGGAGTGGGGCTTCAAATCTCCCCACCACACAAGGTTGGGTTCCAGTATCCTGAGGGTGGGGTAGTTCCTCCAACTGACATCAGCGTCTTGGTTTGAATAGAATCCCTTTGCTTGTCTTCCCTGATGGTTTGCCTAGGCCAGTGTGTGGTTGAAAGTGGGATTTGGGATCTAAAACTAAGTATTAGCGTGTGCCTCTCCATGGGTAGTGGAGATGTTTAAACTACAACCCACAACTTGGGAATTACTGTGACCCCTGGAAAATGCGTGTGCTATGTTTCCCCACGTCCAGCACACACAGGAAGTAGTGTTCTGGGGTTCTGAGTGTGGGGAGGTTCCTCCAACAGACAGCAGAACCTGTGTTGTAATAGAATCCCTTAGCTTGACTTCCCTAAGTGTTTTCCTAGGCCTAGCAGTAAGCGATGGTGGGGGATGGGCTCTAAAGCCAAGTATTAGCGAGTGCATCTCTGTGGGTAATGCAGGGTTTTAAACTACTTCCCCAACCTTGGAACACCTGTGCCCCATAAAGATGCGTGGAATCTGTTTCCCCACCTCCAGCACACACACGGAGACTTGCTCAGGTATCCTGATTGTGGGGAGGCTCCTCCAAATGACAGCAGCGCCTGGGTTCTAAAAGAATCCCTTAGCTTGTCTTCCCTGATGGCATGCCTAGGCTGGAGAGTGGGGGAAAGTGGGGGTTGGGCTCTAAACCAAGTATAAGCGAGAGCCTATCCATGGGATGTGGGTTTTTAACCTACAACCCACAACCATGGAATAAATGTGCCCCCTGAAAGATGCTTTGACTGTTTCCCTACATCCAGCACACACACGAAGATGTGTTCTGGTATTCTGAGTGTGGGGAAGTTCCTCAACCTGACAGTAGCACCTGGATTCTATTAGTATCCCTTAGCTTCTGTTCCCTGAGTGTTATTTTAGGCCAGGCCATGAGGGAAAGCTGGGGGTTGGGCTTGGAGGCCACGTAGCAGTGAGTGCCCCCTGATCCATTGAGGAAGTACTTAGAGGACTTCTCCCTAAAGGGAACACCTTTTCCTGCATTCATCTGGGTGCACTGGGGCTGCACATCTCTCCCACACCTAAGAATGTGTTCTGGAATTCTGAGTGCAGGGAAGTTCCTCCAACTGACAGCAGCGCCTGGGTTCTAATTGAATCCCTTTGCTTGTCTTCCCTGATGGAAAGCCTAGGCGGGAGTGCGGGGGAAAGTGTGGTTTGGGCTCCAAAACCAAGTATTTGCGATGACCTCTCTATGGTTTGTGGAGGTGTTTAAACTACATCCCTAACCTGGGAACACCTGTGCCCCCATAAAGATCCGTGGAGTCTGTTTCCACACCTCCAGCACACACACGAACACTTGCACAGTTATCCTGAGAGTGGGCAGCCTCCTCCAACTGAGAGCAGGGCCTTGGTTCTTATAAAATCGCTTAACTTGTCTACCCTGTTTGGTTGCCTGATACGGAGTGCTGGGGAAAGGGTGGGTTGGGCTCTAAATCCAAGTATTAGCGAGTGCTTCTCCATGGGATTTGGAGGTTATTAACCAAAAGCCCACAGCATGGGAATACCTGTGCTCCTTGAAAAAAGCGTGGACTCTGTATCCCCACCACCAGAACACACATGAAGAAGTTTTCTGCTATCCTGAGTGTGGGCTGGCAATTTCAGGTGACAGAAGCGGCTGGGTTCTAATAGAATCCCTTAGCTTGTAATCCCTGAGTGTTTCCCTAGGACTGACTCTGAGAGAAACCTGGGGGTTGGGCTTTGAGGCCAAATAGTAGCGAGTGTCCCCGATGGACTGAGGAAGTATTTAGATGAATTCTCCATAAAGGGAAACACCTGAGCACCCATTCATCTGCGTGGAGTGGGGCTTCAAATCTCCCCACCACACAAGGTTGGGTTCCAGTATCCTGAGGGTGGGGTAGTTCCTCCAACTGACATCAGCGTCTTGGTTTGAATAGAATCCCTTTGCTTGTCTTCCCTGATGGTTTGCCTAGGCCAGTGTGTGGTTGAAAGTGGGATTTGGGATCTAAAACTAAGTATTAGCGTGTGCCTCTCCATGGGTAGTGGAGATGTTTAAACTACAACCCACAACTTGGGAATTACTGTGACCCCTGGAAAATGCGTGTGCTATGTTTCCCCACGTCCAGCACACACAGGAAGAAGTGTTCTGGGGTTCTGAGTGTGGGGAGGTTCCTCCAACAGACAGCAGAACCTGTGTTGTAATAGAATCCCTTAGCTTGACTTCCCTAAGTGTTTTCCTAGGCCTAGCAGTAAGCGATGGTGGGGGATGGGCTCTAAAGCCAAGTATTAGCGAGTGCATCTCTGTGGGTAATGGAGGGTTTTAAACTACTTCCCCAACCTTGGAAAACCTGTACCCCATAAAGATGCGTGGAATCTGTTTCCCCACCTCCAGCACACACACGGAGACTTGCTCAGGTATCCTGATTGTGAGGAGGCTCCTCCAAATGACAGCAGCGCCTGGGTTCTAAAAGAATCCCTTAGCTTGTCTTCCCTGAAGGCATGCCTAGGCTGGAGTGTGGGGGAAAGTGGGGGTTGGGCTCTAAACCAAGTATAAGCGAGAGCCTATCCATGGGATGTGGGTTTTTAACCTACAACCCACAACCATGGAATAAATGTGCCCCCTGAAAGATGCTTTGACTGTTTCCCTACATCCAGCACACACACGAAGATGTGTTCTGGTATTCTGAGTGTGGGGAAGTTCCTCAAACTGACAGCAGCACCTGGATTCTATTTGCATACCTTTGCTTCTGTTCCCTGAGTGTTCTTTTAGGACAGGCCATGAGGGAATGCTGGGGGTTGGGCTTGGAGGCCACGTAGCAGTGAGTGCCCCCTGATCCATTGAGGAAGTACTTAGAGGACTTCTCCCTAAAGGGAACACCTTTACCTGCATTCATCTGGGTGCACTGGGGCTGCACATCTCTCCCACACCTAAGAATGTGTTCTGGAATTCTGAGTGCAGGGAAGTTCCTCCAACTGACAGCAGCGCCTGGGTTCTAATTGAATCCCTTTGCTTGTCTTCCCTGATGGAAAGCCTAGGCGGGAGTGCGGGGGAAAGTGTGGTTTGGGCTCCAAAACCAAGTATTGGCGATGACCTCTCTATGGTTTGTGGAGGTGTTTAAACTACATCCCTAACCTGGGAACACCTGTGCCCCCATAAAGATCCGTGGAGTCTGTTTCCACACCTCCAGCACACACACGAACACTTGCACAGTTATCCTGAGAGTGGGCAGCCTCCTCCAACTGAGAGCAAGGCCTTGGTTCTTATAAAATCGCTTAACTTTTCTACCCTGTTTGGTTGCCTGATACGGAGTGCTGGGGAAAGGGTGGGTTGGGCTCTAAATCCAAGTATTAGCGAGTGCTTCTCCATGGGATTTGGAGGGTATTAACCAAAAGCCCACAACATGGGAATACCTGTGCTCCTTGAAAAAAGCGTGGACTCTGTATCCCCACCACCAGAACACACATGAAGAAGTTTTCTGCTATCCTGAGTGTGGGCTGGCAATTTCAGGTGACAGAAGCAGCTGGGTTCTAATAGAATCCCTTAGCTTGTAATCCCTGAGTGTTTCCCTAGGACTGACTCTGAGAGAAACCTGGGGGTTGGGCTTTGAGGCCAAATAGTAGCGAGTGTCCCCGATGGACTGAGGAAGTATTTAGATGAATTCTCCATAAAGGGAAACACCTGAGCACCCATTCATCTGCGTGGAGTGGGGCTTCAAATCTCCCCACCACACAAGGTTGGGTTCCAGTATCCTGAGGGTGGGGTAGTTCCTCCAACTGACATCAGCGTCTTGGTTTGAACAGAATCCCTTTGCTTGTCTTCCCTGATGGTTTGCCTAGGCCAGTGTGTGGTTGAAAGTGGGATTTGGGATCTAAAACTAAGTATTAGCGTGTGCCTCTCCATGGGTAGTGGAGATGTTTAAACTAAAACCCACAACTTGGGAATTACTGTGACCCCTGAAAAATGCGTGTGCTATGTTTCCCCACGTCCAGCACATACAATAGAAGTTTTCTGTGGTTCTGAGAGTGGGGAGTTTCCTCCAACAGACAGCAGCACCTGTGTTGTAATAGAATCCCTTAGCTTGACTTCCCTAAGTGTTTTCCTAGGCCTAGCAGTAAGCGATGGTGGGGGATGGGCTCTAAAGCCAAGTATTAGCGAGTGCATCTCTGTGGGTAGTGGAGGGTTTTAAACTACTTCCCCAACCTTGGAACACCTGTGCCCCATAAAGATGCGTGGAATCTGTTTCCCCACCTCCAGCACACACACGGAGACTTGCTCAGGTATCCTGATTGTGGGGAGGCTCCTCCAAATGACAGCAGCGCCTGGGTTCTAAAAGAATCCCTTAGCTTGTCTTCCCTGATGGCATGCCTAGGCTGGAGAGTGGGGGAAAGTGGGGGTTGGGCTCTAAACCAAGTATAAGCGAGAGCCTATCCATGGGATGTGGGTTTTTAACCTACAACCCACAACCATGGAATAAATGTGCCCCCTGAAAGATGCTTTGACTGTTTCCCTACATCCAGCACACACACGAAGATGTGTTCTGGTATTCTGAGTGTGGGGAAGTTCCTCAAACTGACAGCAGCACCTGGATTCTATTTGCATACCTTTGCTTCTGTTCCCTGAGTGTTCTTTTAGGACAGGCCATGAGGGAATGCTGGGGGTTGGGCTTGGAGGCCACGTAGCAGTGAGTGCCCCCTGATCCATTGAGGAAGTACTTAGAGGACTTCTCCCTAAAGGGAACACCTTTACCTGCATTCATCTGGGTGCACTGGGGCTGCACATCTCTCCCACACCTAAGAATGTGTTCTGGAATTCTGAGTGCAGGGAAGTTCCTCCAACTGACAGCAGCGCCTGGGTTCTAATTGAATCCCTTTGCTTGTCTTCCCTGATGGAAAGCCTAGGCGGGAGTGCGGGGGAAAGTGTGGTTTGGGCTCCAAAACCAAGTATTGGCGATGACCTCTCTATGGTTTGTGGAGGTGTTTAAACTACATCCCTAACCTGGGAACACCTGTGCCCCCATAAAGATCCGTGGAGTCTGTTTCCACACCTCCAGCACACACACGAACACTTGCACAGTTATCCTGAGAGTGGGCAGCCTCCTCCAACTGAGAGCAAGGCCTTGGTTCTTATAAAATCGCTTAACTTTTCTACCCTGTTTGGTTGCCTGATACGGAGTGCTGGGGAAAGGGTGGGTTGGGCTCTAAATCCAAGTATTAGCGAGTGCTTCTCCATGGGATTTGGAGGGTATTAACCAAAAGCCCACAACATGGGAATACCTGTGCTCCTTGAAAAAAGCGTGGACTCTGTATCCCCACCACCAGAACACACATGAAGAAGTTTTCTGCTATCCTGAGTGTGGGCTGGCAATTTCAGGTGACAGAAGCAGCTGGGTTCTAATAGAATCCCTTAGCTTGTAATCCCTGAGTGTTTCCCTAGGACTGACTCTGAGAGAAACCTGGGGGTTGGGCTTTGAGGCCAAATAGTAGCGAGTGTCCCCGATGGACTGAGGAAGTATTTAGATGAATTCTCCATAAAGGGAAACACCTGAGCACCCATTCATCTGCGTGGAGTGGGGCTTCAAATCTCCCCACCACACAAGGTTGGGTTCCAGTATCCTGAGGGTGGGGTAGTTCCTCCAACTGACATCAGCGTCTTGGTTTGAACAGAATCCCTTTGCTTGTCTTCCCTGATGGTTTGCCTAGGCCAGTGTGTGGTTGAAAGTGGGATTTGGGATCTAAAACTAAGTATTAGCGTGTGCCTCTCCATGGGTAGTGGAGATGTTTAAACTAAAACCCACAACTTGGGAATTACTGTGACCCCTGAAAAATGCGTGTGCTATGTTTCCCCACGTCCAGCACATACAATAGAAGTTTTCTGTGGTTCTGAGAGTGGGGAGTTTCCTCCAACAGACAGCAGCACCTGTGTTGTAATAGAATCCCTTAGCTTGACTTCCCTAAGTGTTTTCCTAGGCCTAGCAGTAAGCGATGGTGGGGGATGGGCTCTAAAGCCAAGTATTAGCGAGTGCATCTCTGTGGGTAGTGGAGGGTTTTAAACTACTTCCCCAACCTTGGAACACCTGTGCCCCATAAAGATGCGTGGAATCTGTTTCCCCACCTCCAGCACACACACGGAGACGTGCTCAGGTATCCTGATTGTGGGGAGGCTCCTCCAAATGACAGCAGCGCCTGGGTTCTAAAAGAATCCCTTAGCTTGTCTTCCCTGATGGCATGCCTAGGCTGGAGAGTGGGGGAAAGTGGGGGTTGGGCTCTAAACCAAGTATAAGCGAGAGCCTATCCATGGGATGTGGGTTTTTAACCTACAACCCACAACCATGGAATAAATGTGCCCCCTGAAAGATGCTTTGACTGTTTCCCTACATCCAGCACACACACGAAGATGTGTTCTTGTATTCTGAGTGTGGGGAAGTTCCTCAACCTGACAGTAGCACCTGGATTCTATTAGTATCCCTTAGCTTCTGTTCCCTGAGTGTTATTTTAGGCCAGGCCATGACGGAAAGCTGGGGGTTGGGCTTGGAGGCCACGTAGCAGTGAGTGCCCCCTGATCCATTGAGGAAGTACTTAGAGGACTTCTCCCTAAAGGGAACACCTTTTCCTGCATTCATCTGGGTGCAGTGGGGCTGCACATCTCTCCCACACCTAAGAATGTGTTCTGGAATTCTGAGTGCAGGGAAGTTCCTCCAACTGACAGCAGCGCCTGGGTTCTAATTGAATCCCTTTGCTTGTCTTCCCTGATGGAAAGCCTAGGCGGGAGTGCGGGGGAAAGTGTGGTTTGGGCTCCAAAACCAAGTATTTGCGATGACCTCTCTATGGTTTGTGGAGGTGTTTAAACTACATCCCTAACCTGGGAACACCTGTGCCCCCATAAAGATCCGTGGAGTCTGTTTCCACACCTCCAGCACACACACGAACACTTGCACAGTTATCCTGAGAGTGGGCAGCCTCCTCCAACTGAGAGCAGGGCCTTGGTTCTTATAAAATCGCTTAACTTGTCTACCCTGTTTGGTTGCCTGATACGGAGTGCTGGGGAAAGGGTGGGTTGGGCTCTAAATCCAAGTATTAGCGAGTGCTTCTCCATGGGATTTGGAGGTTATTAACCAAAAGCCCACAGCATGGGAATACCTGTGCTCCTTGAAAAAAGCGTGGACTCTGTATCCCCACCACCAGAACACACATGAAGAAGTTTTCTGCTATCCTGAGTGTGGGCTGGCAATTTCAGGTGACAGAAGCGGCTGGGTTCTAATAGAATCCCTTAGCTTGTAATCCCTGAGTGTTTCCCTAGGACTGACTCTGAGAGAAACCTGGGGGTTGGGCTTTGAGGCCAAATAGTAGCGAGTGTCCCCGATGGACTGAGGAAGTATTTAGATGAATTCTCCATAAAGGGAAACACCTGAGCACCCATTCATCTGCGTGGAGTGGGGCTTCAAATCTCCCCACCACACAAGGTTGGGTTCCAGTATCCTGAGGGTGGGGTAGTTCCTCCAACTGACATCAGCGTCTTGGTTTGAATAGAATCCCTTTGCTTGTCTTCCCTGATGGTTTGCCTAGGCCAGTGTGTGGTTGAAAGTGGGATTTGGGATCTAAAACTAAGTATTAGCGTGTGCCTCTCCATGGGTAGTGGAGATGTTTAAACTACAACCCACAACTTGGGAATTACTGTGACCCCTGGAAAATGCGTGTGCTATGTTTCCCCACGTCCAGCACACACAGGAAGAAGTGTTCTGGGGTTCTGAGTGTGGGGAGGTTCCTCCAACAGACAGCAGCACCTGGGTTGTAATAGAATCCCTTAGCTTGACTTCCCTAAGTGTTTTCCTAGGCCTAGCAGTAAGCGATGGTGGGGGATGGGCTCTAAAGCCAAGTATTAGCGAGTGCATCTCTGTGTGTAGTGGAGGGTTTTAAACTACTTCCCCAACCTTGGAACACCTGTGCCCCATAAAGATGCGTGGAATCTGTTTCCCCACCTCCAGCACACACACGGAGACGTGCTCAGGTATCCTGATTGTGGGGAGGCTCCTCCAAATGACAGCAGCGCCTGGGTTCTAAAAGAATCCCTTAGCTTGTCTTCCCTGATGGCATGCCTAGGCTGGAGAGTGGGGGAAAGTGGGAGTTGGGCTCTAAACCAAGTATAAGCGAGAGCCTATCCATGGGATGTGGGTTTTTAACCTACAACCCACAACCATGGAATAAATGTGCCCCCTGAAAGATGCTTTGACTGTTTCCCTACATCCAGCACACACACGAAGATGTGTTCTTGTATTCTGAGTGTGGGGAAGTTCCTCAAACTGACAGCAGAAACTGGATTCTATTAGTATCCCTTAGCTTCTGTTCCCTGAGTGTTCTTTTAGGCCAGGCCATGAGGGAAAGCTGGGGGTTGGGCTTGGAGGCCACGTAGCAGTGAGTGCCCCCTGATCCATTGAGGAAGTTCTTAGAGGACTTGTCCCTAAAGGGAACACCTTTTCCTGCATTCATCTGGGTGCAGTGGGGCTGCACAAATCTCCCACACCTAAGAATGTGTTCTGGAATTCTGAGTGCAGGGAAGTTCCTCCAGCTGACAGCAGCGCCTGGGTTCTAATTGAATCCCTTTGCTTGTCTTCCCTGATGGAAAGCCTAGGCGGGAGTGCGGGGGAAAGTGTGGTTTGGGCTCCAAAACCAAGTATTGGCGATGACCTCTCTATGGTTTGTGGAGGTGTTTAAACTACATCCCTAACCTGGGAACACCTGTGCCCCCATAAATATCCGTGGAGTCTGTTTCCACACCTCCAGCACACACACGAACACTTGCACAGTTATCCTGAGAGTGGGCAGCCTCCTCCAACTGAGAGCAGGGCCTTGGTTCTTATAAAATCGCTTAACTTGTCTACCCTGTTTGGTTGCCTGATACGGAGTGCTGGGGAAAGGGTGGGTTGGGCTCTAAATCCAAGTATTAGCGAGTGCTTCTCCATGGGATTTGGAGGTTATTAACCAAAAGCCCACAACATGGGAATACCTGTGCTCCTTGAAAAAAGCGTGGACTCTGTATCCCCACCACCAGAACACACATGAAGCAGTTTTCTGCTATCCTGAGTGTGGGCTGGCAATTTCAGGTGACAGAAGCGGCTGGGTTCTAATAGAATCCCTTAGCTTGTAATCCCTGAGTGTTTCCCTAGGACTGACTCTGAGAGAAACCTGGGGGTTGGGCTTTGAGGCCAAATAGTAGCGAGTGTCCCCGATGGACTGAGGAAGTATTTAGATGAATTCTCCATAAAGGGAAACACCTGAGCACCCATACATCTGCGTGGAGTGGGGCTTCAAATCTCCCCACCACACAAGGTTGGGTTCCAGTATCCTGAGGGTGGGGTAGTTCCTCCAACTGACATCAGCGTCTTGGTTTGAATAGAATCCCTTTGCTTGTGTTCCCTGATGGTTTGCCTAGGCTAGTGTGTGGTTGAAAGTGGGATTTGGGATCTAAAACTAAGTATTAGCGTGTGCCTCTCCATGGGTAGTGGAGATGTTTAAACTACAACCCACAACTTGGGAATTACTGTGACCCCTGAAAAATGCGTGTGCTCTGTTTCCCCACGTCCAGCACACACAGGAAGTAGTGTTCTGGGGTTGTGAGTGTGGGGAGGTTCCTCCAACAGACAGCAGCACCTGGGTTGTAATAGAATCCCTTAGCTTGACTTCCCTAAGTGTTTTCCTAGGCCTAGCAGTAAGCGATGGTGGGGGATGGGCTCTAAAGCCAAGTATTAGCGAGTGCATCTCTGTGGGTTGTGAAAGGTTTTAAACTACTTCCCCAACCTTGGAACACCTGTGCCCCATAAAGATGCGTGGAATCTGTTTCCCCACCTCCAGCACACACACGGAGACGTGCTCAGGTATCCTGATTGTGGGGAGGCTCCTCCAAATGACAGCAGCGCCTGGGTTCTAAAAGAATCCCTTAGCTTGTCTTCCCTGATGGCATGGCTAGGCTGGAGAGTGGGGGAAAGTGGGGGTTGGGCTCTAAACCAAGTATAAGCGAGAGCCTATCCATGGGATGTGGGTTTTTAACCTACAACCCACAACCATGGAATAAATGTGCCCCCTGAAAGATGCTTTGACTGTTTCCCTACATCCAGCACACACACGAAGATGTGTTCTTGTATTCTGAGTGTGGGGAAGTTCCTCAAACTGACAGCAGCACCTGGATTCTATTAGTATCCCTTAGCTTCTGTTCCCTGAGTGTTCTCTTAGGCCAGGCCATGAGGGAAAGCTGGGGGTTGGGCTTGGAGGCCACGTAGCTGTGAGTGACCCCTGATCCATTGAGGAAGTTCTTAGAGGACTTGTCCCTAAAGGGAACACCTTTTCCTGCATTCATCTGGGTGCAGTGGGGCTGCACAACTCTCCCACACCTAAGAATGTGTTCTGGAATTCTGAGTGCAGGGAAGTTCCTCCAACTGACAGCAGCGCCTGGGTTCTAATTGAATCCCTTTGCTTGTCTTCCCTGATGGAAAGCCTAGGCGGGAGTGCGGGGGAAAGTGTGGTTTGGGCTCCAAAACCAAGTATTGGCGATGACCTCTCTATGGTTTGTGGAGGTGTTTAAACTACATCCCTAACCTGGGAACACCTGTGCCCCCATAAAGATCCGTGGAGTCTGTTTCCACACCTCCAGCACACACACGAACACTTGCACAGTTATCCTGAGAGTGGGCAGCCTCCTCCAACTGAGAGCAAGGCCTTGGTTCTTATAAAATCGCTTAACTTTTCTACACTGTTTGGTTGCCTGATACGGAGTGCTGGGGAAAGGGTGGGTTGTGCTCTAAATCCAAGTATTAGCGAGTGCTTCTCCATGGGATTTGGAGGTTATTAACCAAAAGCCCACAACATGGGAATACCTGTGCTCCTTGAAAAAAGCGTGGACTCTGTATCCCCACCACCAGAACACACATGAAGAAGTTTTCTGCTATCCTGAGTGTGGGCTGGCAATTTCAGGTGACAGAAGCGGCTGGGTTCTAATAGAATCCCTTAGCTTGTAATCCCTGAGTGTTTCCCTAGGACTGACTCTGAGAGAAACCTGGGGGTTGGGCTTTGAGGCCAAATAGTAGCGAGTGTCCCCGATGGACTGAGGAAGTATTTAGATGAATTCTCCATAAAGGGAAACACCTGAGCACCCATTCATCTGCGTGGAGTGGGGCTTCAAATCTCCCCACCACACAAGGTTGGGTTCCAGTATCCTGAGGGTGGGGTAGTTCCTCCAACTGACATCAGCGTCTTGGTTTGAATAGAATCCCTTTGCTTGTCTTCCCTGATGGTTTGCCTAGGCCAGTGTGTGGTTGAAAGTGGGATTTGGGATCTAAAACTAAGTATTAGCGTGTGCCTCTCCATGGGTAGTGGAGATGTTTAAACTACAACCCACAACTTGGGAATTACTGTGACCCCTGGAAAATGCGTGTGCTATGTTTCCCCACGTCCAGCACACACAGGAAGAAGTGTTCTGGGGTTCTGAGTGTGGGGAGGTTCCTCCAACAGACAGCAGCACCTGGGTTGTAATAGAATCCCTTAGCTTGACTTCCCTAAGTGTTTTCCTAGGCCTAGCAGTAAGCGATGGTGGGGGATGGGCTCTAAAGCCAAGTATTAGCGAGTGCATCTCTGTGGGTAGTGGAGGGTTTTAAACTACTTCCCCAACCTTGGAACACCTGTGCCCCATAAAGATGCGTGGAATCTGTTTCCCCACCTCCAGCACACACACGGAGACGTGCTCATGTATCCTGATTGTGGGGAGTCTCCTCCAAATGACAGCAGCGCCTGGGTTCTAAAAGAATCCCTTAGCTTGTCTTCCCTGATGGCATGCCTAGGCTGGAGAGTGGGGGAAAGTGGGGGTTGGGCTCTAAACCAAGTATAAGCGAGAGCCTATCCATGGGATGTGGGTTTTTAAACTACAACCCACAACCATGGAATAAATGTGCCCCCTGAAGATGCTTTGACTGTTTCCCTACATCCAGCACACACACGAAGATGTGTTCTGGTATTCTGGGTGTGGGGAAGTTCCTCAAACTGACAGCAGCACCTGGATTCTATTAATATCCCTTAGCTTCTGTTCCCTGAGTGTTCTTTTAGGCCAGGCCATGAGGGAAAGCTGGGGGTTGGGCTTGGAGGCCACGTAGCAGTGAGTGCCCCCTGATCCATTGAGGAAGTTCTTAGAGGACTTCTCCCTAAAGGGAACACCTTTTCCTGCATTCATCTGGGTGCAGTGGGGCTGCACATCTCTCCCACACCTAAGAATGTGCTCTGGAATTCTGAGTGCAGGGAAGTTCCTCCAACTGACAGCAGCGCCTGGGTTCTAATTGAATCCCTTTGCTTGTCTTCCCTGATGGAAAGCCTAGGCGGGAGTGCGGGGGAAAGTGTGGTTTGGGCTCCAAAACCAAGTATTGGCGATGACCTCTCTATGGTTTGTGGAGGTGTTTAAACTACATCCCTAACCTGGGAACACCTGTGCCCCCATAAAGATCCGTGGAGTCTGTTTCCACACCTCCAGCACACACACGAACACTTGCACAGTTATCCTGAGAGTGGGCAGCCTCCTCCAACTGAGAGAAGGGCCTTGGTTCTTATAAAATCGCTTAACTTGTCTACCCTGTTTGGTTGCCTGATACGGAGTGCTGGGGAAAGGGTGGGTTGGGCTCTAAATCCAAGTATTAGCGAGTGCTTCTCCATGGGATTTGGAGGTTATTAACCAAAACCCCACAACATGTGAATACCTGTGCTCCTTGAAAAAAGCGTGGACTCTGTATCCCCACAACCAGAACACACTTGAAGAAATTTTCTGCTATCCTGAGTGTGGGCTGGCAATTTCAGGTGACAGAAGCGGCTGGGTTCTACTAGAATCCCTTAGCTTGTAATCCCTGAGTGTTTCCCCAGGACTGACTCTGAGAGAAACCTGGGGGTTGGGCTTTGACGCCAAATAGTAGCGAGTGTCCCCGATGGACTGAGAAAGTATTTACATGAATCTCCATAAAGGGAACACGTGAGCACCCTTTCATCTGCGTGGAGTGGGGCTTCAAATCTCCCCACCACACAAGGTTGGGTTCCAGTATCCTGAGGGTGGGGTAGTTCCTCCAACTGACATCAGCGTCTTGGTTTGAATAGAATCCCTTTGCTTGTCTTCCCTGATGGTTTGCCTAGGCCAGTGTGTGGTTGAAAGTGGGATTTGGGATCTAAAACTAAGTATTAGCGTGTGCCTCTCCATGGGTAGTGGAGATGTTTAAACTACAACCCACAACTTGGGAATTACTGTGACCCCTGAAAAATGCGTGTGCTATGTTTCCCCACGTCCAGAACACATCGGAAGAAGTGCTCTGGGGTTCTGAGAGTGGGGAGGTTCCTCCAACAGACAGCAGCACCTGGGTTTTAATAGAATCCCTTAGCTTGACTTCCCTAAGTGTTTTCATAGGCCTAGCAGTAAGCGATGGTGGGGGATGGGCTCTAAAGCCAAGTATTAGCGAGTGCATATCTGTGGGTAGTGGAGGGTTTTAAACTACTTCCCCAATCTTGGAACACCTGTGCCGCATAACGATGCTTGGAATCTGTTTCCCCACCTCCAGCACACACACGGAGACGTGCTCAGGTATCCTGATTGTGGGGAGGCTCCTCCAAATGACAGCAGCGCCTGGGTTCTAAAAGAATCCCTTAGCTTGTCTTCCCTGATGGCATGCCTAGGCTGGAGAGTGGGGGAAAGTGGGGGTTGGGCTCTAAACCAAGTATAAGCGAGAGCCTATCCATGGGATGTGGGTTTTTAACCTACAACCCACAACCATGGAATAAATGTGCCCCCTGAAGATGCTTTGACTGTTTCCCTACATCCAGCACACACACGAAGATGTGTTCTGGTATTCTGGGTGTGGGGAAGTTCCTCAAACTGACAGCAGCACCTGGATTCTATTAATATCCCTTAGCTTCTGTTCCCTGAGTGTTCTTTTAGGCCAGGCCATGAGGGAAAGCTGGGGGTTGGGCTTGGAGGCCACGTAGCAGTGAGTGCCCCCTGATCCATTGAGGAAGTTCTTAGAGGACTTCTCCCTAAAGGGAACACCTTTTCCTGCATTCATCTGGGTGCAGTGGGGCTGCACATCTCTCCCACACCTAAGAATGTGCTCTGGAATTCTGAGTGCAGGGAAGTTCCTCCAACTGACAGCAGCGCCTGGGTTCTAATTGAATCCCTTTGCTTGACTTCCCTGATGGAAAGCCTAGGCGGGAGTGCGGGGGAAAGTGTGGTTTGGGCTCCAAAACCAAGTATTTGCGATGACCTCTCTATGGTTCGTGGAGGTGTTTAAACTACATCCCTAACCTGGGAACACCTGTGCCCCCATAAAGATCCGTGGAGTCTGTTTCCACACCTCCAGCACACACACGAACACTTGCACAGTTATCCTGAGGGTGGGCAGCCTCCTCCAACTGAGAGCAGGGCGTTGGTTCTTATAAAATCGCTTAACTTGTCAACCCTTTTTGGTTGCCTGATACGGAGTGCTGGGGAAAGGGTGGGTTGGGCTCTAAATCCAAGTATTAGCGAGTGCTTCTCCATGGGATTTGGAGGTTATTAACCAAAAGCCCACAGCATGGGAATACCTGTGCTCCTTGAAAAAAGCGTGGACTCTGTATCCCCACCACCAGAACACACATGAAGAAGTTTTCTGCTATCCTGAGTGTGGGCTGGCAATTTCAGGTGACAGAAGCGGCTGGGTTCTAATAGAATCCCTTAGCTTGTAATCCCTGAGTGTTTCCCTAGGACTGACTCTGAGAGAAACCTGGGGGTTGGTCTTTGAGGCCAAATAGTAGCGAGTGTCCCCGATGGACTGAGGAAGTATTTAGATGAATTCTCCATAAAGGGAAACATCTGAGCACCCATTCATCTGCGTGGACTGGGGCTTCAAATCTCCCCACCACACAAGGTTGGGTTCCAGTATCCTGAGGGTGGGGTTGTTCCTCCAACTGACATCAGCGTCTTAGTTTGAAAAGAATCCCTTTGCTTGTCTTCTTGATGGTTTGCCTAGGCCAGTGTGTGGTTGAAAGTGGGATTTGGGATCTAAAACTAAGTATTAGCGTGTGCCTCTCCATGGGTAGTGGAGATGTTTAAACTACAACCCACAACTTGGGAATTACTGTGACCCCTGAAAAATGCGTGTGCTATGTTTCCCCACGTCCAGCACACACAGGAAGAAGTGTTCTGGGGTTCTGAGTGTGGGGAGGTTCCTCCAACAGACAGCAGCACCTGGGTTGTAATAGAATCCCTTAGCTTGACTTCCCTAAGTGTTTTCCTAGGCCTAGCAGTAAGCGATGGTGGGGGATGGGCTCTAAAGCCAAGTATTAGCGAGTGCATGTCTGTGGGTAGTGGAGGGTTTTAAACTACTTCCCCAACCTTGGAACACCTGTGCCCCATAAAGATGCGTGGAATCTGTTTCCCCACCTCCAGCACACACACGGAGACGTGCTCAGGTATCCTGATTGTGGGGAGGCTCCTCCAAAAGACAGCAGCGCCTGGGTTCTAAAAGAATCCCTTAGCTTGTCTTCCCTGATGGCATGCCTAGGCTGGAGAGTGGGGGAAAGTGGGGGTTGGGCTCTAAACCAAGTATAAGCGAGAGCCTATCCATGGGATGTGGGTTTTTAACCTACAACCCACAACCATGGAATAAATGTGCCCCCTGAAAGATGCTTTGACTGTTTCATTACATCCAGCACACACACGAAGATGTGTTCTTGTATTCTGAGTGTGGGGATGCTCCTCAAACTGACAGCAGCACCTGGATTCTATTAGTATCCCTTAGCTTCTGTTCCCTGAGTGTTCTTTTAGGCCAGGCGATGAGGGAAAGCTGGGGGTTGGGCTTGGATTCCACGTAGTAGTGAGTGCCCCCTGATCCATTGAGGAAGTACTTAGAGGACTTCTCCCTAAACGGAACACCTTTTCCTCCATTCATCTGGGTGCAGTGGGGCTGCACATCTCTCCCACACCTAAGAATGTGTTCTGGAATTCTGAGGGCAGGGAAGTTCCTCCAACTGACAGCAGCGCCTGGGTTCTAATTGAATCCCTTTGCTTGTCTTCCCTGATGGAAAGCCTAGGCGGGAGTGCGGGGGAAAGTGTGGTTTGGGCTCCAAAACCAAGTATTGGCGATGACCTCTCTATGGTTTGTGGAGGTGTTTAAACTACATCCCTAACCTGGGAACACCTGTGCCCCCATAAAGATCCGTGGAGTCTGTTTCCACACCTCCAGCACACACACGAACACTTGCACAGTTATCCTGAGAGTGGGCAGCCTCCTCCAACTGAGAGCAGGGCCTTGGTTCTTATAAAATCGCTTAACTTGTCTACCCTGTTTGGTTGCCTGATACGGAGTGCTGGGGAAAGGGTGGGTTGGGCTCTAAATCCAAGTATTAGCGAGTGCTTCTCCATGGGATTTGGAGGTTATTAACCAAAAGCCCACAACATGGGAATACCTGTGCTCCTTGAAAAAAGCGTGGACTCTGTACCCCACCACCAGAACACACATGAAGAAGTTTTCTGCTATCCTGAGTGTGGGCTGGCAATTTCAGGTGACAGAAGCGGCTGGGTTCTAATAGAATCCCTTAGCTTGTAATCCCTGAGTGTTTCCCTAGGACTGACTCTGAGAGAAACCTGGGGGTTGGGCTTTGAGGCCAAATAGTAGCGAGTGTCCCCGATGGACTGAGGAAGTATTTAGATGAATTCTCCATAAAGGGAAACACCTGAGCACCCATTCATCTGCGTGGAGTGGGGCTTCAAATCTCCCCACCACACAAGGTTGGGTTCCAGTATCCTGAGGGTGGGGTAGTTCCTCAAACTGACATCAGCGTCTTGGTTTGAATAGAATCCCTTTGCTTGTCTTCCCTGATGGTTTGCCTAGGCCAGTGTGTGGTTGAAAGTGGGATTTGGGATCTAAAACTAAGTATTAGCGTGTGCCTCTCCATGGGTAGTGGAGATGTTTAAACTACAACCCACAACTTGGGAATTACTGTGACCCCTGAAAAATGCGTGTGCTATGTTTCCCCACGTCCAGCACACACAGGAAGAAGTGTTCTGGGGTTCTGAGTGTGGGGAGGTTCCTCCAACAGACAGCAGCACCTGGGTTGTAATAGAATCCCTTAGCTTGACTTCCCTAAGTGTTTTCCTAGGCCTAGCAGTAAGCGATGGTGGGGGATGGGCTCTAAAGCCAAGTATTAGCGAGTGCATCTCTGTGGGTAGTGGAGGGTTTTAAACTACTTCCCCAACCTTGGAACACCTGTGCCCCATAAAGATGCGTGGAATCTGTTTCCCCACCTCCAGCACACACACGGAGACGTGCTCAGGTATCCTGATTGTGGGGAGGCTCCTCCAAATGTCAGCAGCGCCTGGGTTCTAAAAGAATCCCTTAGCTTGTCTTCCCTGATGGCATGCCTAGGCTGGAGAGTGGGGGAAAGTGGGGGTTGGGCTCTAAACCAAGTATAAGCGAGAGCCTATCCATGGGATGTGGGTTTTTAACCTACAACCCACAACCATGGAATAAATGTGCCCCCTGAAAGATGCTTTGACTGTTTCCCTACATCCAGCACACACACGAAGATGTGTTCTTGTATTCTGAGTGTGGGGATGCTCCTCAAACTGACAGAAGCACCTGGATTCTATTAGTATCCCTTAGCTTCTGTTCCCTGAGTGTTCTTTTAGGCCAGGCGATGAGGGAAAGCTGGGGGTTGGGCTTGGAGGCCACGTAGTAGTGAGTGCCCCCTGATCCATTGAGGAAGTACTTAGAGGACTTCTCCCTAAACGGAACACCTTTTCCTCCATTCATCTGGGTGCAGTGGGGCTGCACATCTCTCCCACACCTAAGAATGTGTTCTGGAATTCTGAGGGCAGGGAAGTTCCTCCAACTGACAGCAGCGCCTGGGTTCTAATTGAATCCCTTTGCTTGTCTTCCCTGATGGAAAGCCTAGGCGGGAGTGCCGGGGGAAAGTGTGGTTTGGGCTCCAAAACCAAGTATTTGCGATGACCTCTCTATGGTTTGTGGAGGTGTTTAAACTACATCCCTAACCTGGGAACACCTGTGCCCCCATAAAGATCCGTGGAGTCTGTTTCCACACCTCCAGCACACACACGAACACTTGCACAGTTATCCTGAGAGTGGGCAGCCTCCTCCAACTGAGAGCAGGGCCTTGGTTCTTATAAAATCGCTTAACTTGTCTACCCTGTTTGGTTGCCTGATACGGAGTGCTGGGGAAAGGGTGGGTTGGGCTCTAAATCCAAGTATTAGCGAGTGCTTCTCCATGGGATTTGGAGGTTATTAACCAAAAGCCCACAGCATGGGAATACCTGTGCTCCTTGAAAAAAGCGTGGACTCTGTATCCCCACCACCAGAACACACATGAAGAAGTTTTCTGCTATCCTGAGTGTGGGCTGGCAATTTCAGGTGACAGAAGCGGCTGGGTTCTAATAGAATCCCTTAGCTTGTAATCCCTGAGTGTTTCCCTAGGACTGACTCTGAGAGAAACCTGGGGGTTGGGCTTTGAGGCCAAATAGTAGCGAGTGTCCCCGATGGACTGAGGAAGTATTTAGATGAATTCTCCATAAAGGGAAACACCTGAGCACCCATTCATCTGCGTGGAGTGGGGCTTCAAATCTCCCCACCACACAAGGTTGGGTTCCAGTATCCTGAGGGTGGGGTAGTTCCTCCAACTGACATCAGCGTCTTGGTTTGAATAGAATCCCTTTGCTTGTCTTCCCTGATGGTTTGCCTATTCCAGTGTGTGGTTGAAAGTGGGATTTGGGATCTAAAACTAAGTATTAGCGTGTGCCTCTCCATGGGTAGTGGAGATGTTTAAACTACAACCCACAACTTGGGAATTACTGTGACCCCTGAAAAATGCGTGTGCTATGTTTCCCCACGTCCAGCACACACAGGAAGAAGTGTTCTGGGGTTCTGAGTGTGGGGAGGTTCCTCCAACAGACAGCAGCACCTGGGTTGTAATAGAATCCCTTAGCTTGACTTCCCTAAGTGTTTTCCTAGGCCTAGCAGTAAGCGATGGTGGGGGATGGGCTCTAAAGCCAAGTATTAGCGAGTGCATCTCTGTGGGTAGTGGAGGGTTTTAAACTACTTCCCCAACCTTGGAACACCTGTGCCCCATAAAGATGCGTGGAATCTGTTTCCCCACCTCCAGCACACACACGGAGACGTGCTCAGGTATCCTGATTGTGGGGAGGCTCCTCCAAATGACAGCAGCGCCTGGGTTCTAAAAGAATCCCTTAGCTTGTCTTCCCTGATGGCATGCCTAGGCTGGAGAGTGGGGGAAAGTGGGGGTTGGGCTCTAAACCAAGTATAAGCGAGAGCCTATCCATGGGATGTGGGTTTTTAACCTACAACACACAACCATGGAATAAATGTGCCCCCTGAAAGATGCTTTGACTGTTTCCCTACATCCAGCACACACACGAAGATGTGTTCTTGTATTCTGAGTGTGGGGAAGGTCCTCAATCTGACAGCGGCACCTGGATTCTATTAGTATTCCTTAGCTTCTGTTCCCTGAGTGTTCTCTTAGACCAGGCCATGAGGGAAAGCTGGGGGTTGGGCTTGGAGGCCACCTAGTAGTGAGTGCCCCCTGATCCATTGAGGAAGTACTTAGAGGACTTCTCCCTAAACGGAACACCTTTTCCTCCATTCATCTGGGTGCAGTGGGGCTGCACATCTCTCCCACACCTAAGAATGTGTTCTGGAATTCTGAGGGCAGGGAAGTTCCTCCAACTGACAGCAGCGCCTGGGTTCTAATTGAATCCCTTTGCTTGTCTTCCCTGATGGAAAGCCTAGGCGGGAGTGCGGGGGAAAGTGTGGTTTGGGCTCCAAAACCAAGTATTGGCGATGACCTCTCTATGGTTTGTGGAGGTGTTTAAACTACATCCCTAACCTGGGAACACCTGTGCCCCCATAAAGATCCGTGGAGTCTGTTTCCACACCTCCAGCACACACACGAACACTTGCACAGTTATCCTGAGAGTGGGCAGCCTCCTCCAACTGAGAGCAGGGCCTTGGTTCTTATAAAATCGCTTAACTTGTCTACCCTGTTTGGTTGCCTGATACGGAGTGCTGGGGAAAGGGTGGGTTGGGCTCTAAATCCAAGTATTAGCGAGTGCTTCTCCATGGGATTTGGAGGTTATTAACCAAAAGCCCACAACATGGGAATACCTGTGCTCCTTGAAAAAAGCGTGGACTCTGTATCCCCACCACCAGAACACACATGAAGAAGTTTTCTGCTATCCTGAGTGTGGGCTGGCAATTTCAGGTGACAGAAGCGGCTGGGTTCTAATAGAATCCCTTAGCTTGTAATCCCTGAGTGTTTCCCTAGGACTGACTCTGAGAGAAACCTGGGGGTTGGGCTTTGAGGCCAAATAGTAGCGAGTGTCCCCGATGGACTGAGGAAGTATTTAGATGAATTCTCCATAAAGGGAAACACCTGAGCACCCATTCATCTGCGTGGAGTGGGGCTTCAAATCTCCCCACCACACAAGGTTGGGTTCCAGTATCCTGAGGGTGGGGTAGTTCCTCCAACTGACATCAGCGTCTTGGTTTGAATAGAATCCCTTTGCTTGTCTTCCCTGATGGTTTGCCTAGGCCAGTGTGTGGTTGAAAGTGGGATTTGGGATCTAAAACTAAGTATTAGCGTGTGCCTCTCCATGGGTAGTGGAGATGTTTAAACTACAACCCACAACTTGGGAATTACTGTGACCCCTGAAAAATGCGTGTGCTATGTTTCCCCACGTCCAGCACACACAGGAAGAAGTGTTCTGGGGTTCTGAGTGTGGGGAGGTTCCTCCAACAGACAGCAGCACCTGGGTTGTAATAGAATCCCTTAGCTTGACTTCCCTAAGTGTTTTCCTAGGCCTAGCAGTAAGCGATGGTGGGGGATGTGCTCTAAAGCCAAGTATTAGCGAGTGCATCTCTGTGGGTAGTGGAGGGTTTTAAACTACTTCCCCAACCTTGGAACACCTGTGCCCCATAAAGATGCGTGGAATCTGTTTCCCCACCTCCAGCACACACACGGAGACGTGCTCAGGTATCCTGATTGTGGGGAGGCTCCTCCAAATGACAGCAGCGCCTGGGTTCTAAAAGAATCCCTTAGCTTGTCTTCCCTGATGGCATGCCTAGGCTGGAGAGTGGGGGAAAGTGGGGGTTGGGCTCTAAACCAAGTATAAGCGAGAGCCTATCCATGGGATGTGGGTTTTTAACCTACAACCCACAACCATGGAATAAATGTGCCCCCTGAAAGATGCTTTGACTGTTTCATTACATCCAGCACACACACGAAGATGTGTTCTTGTATTCTGAGTGTGGGGATGCTCCTCAAACTGACAGCAGCACCTGGATTCTATTAGTATCCCTTAGCTTCTGTTCCCTGAGTGTTCTTTTAGGCCAGGCGATGAGGGAAAGCTGGGGGTTGGGCTTGGAGGCCACGTAGTAGTGAGTGCCCCCTGATCCATTGAGGAAGTACTTAGAGGACTTCTCCCTAAACGGAACACCTTTTCCTCCATTCATCTGGGTGCAGTGGGGCTGCACATCTCTCCCACACCTAAGAATGTGTTCTGGAATTCTGAGGGCAGGGAAGTTCCTCCAACTGACAGCAGCGCCTGGGTTCTAATTGAATCCCTTTGCTTGTCTTCCCTGATGGAAAGCCTAGGCGGGAGTGCGGGGGAAAGTGTGGTTTGGGCTCCAAAACCAAGTATTGGCGATGACCTCTCTATGGTTTGTGGAGGTGTTTAAACTACATCCCTAACCTGGGAACACCTGTGCCCCCATAAAGATCCGTGGAGTCTGTTTCCACACCTCCAGCACACACACGAACACTTGCACAGTTATCCTGAGAGTGGGCAGCCTCCTCCAACTGAGAGCAGGGCCTTGGTTCTTATAAAATCGCTTAACTTGTCTACCCTGTTTGGTTGCCTGATACGGAGTGCTGGGGAAAGGGTGGGTTGGGCTCTAAATCCAAGTATTAGCGAGTGCTTCTCCATGGGATTTGGAGGTTATTAACCAAAAGCCCACAACATGGGAATACCTGTGCTCCTTGAAAAAAGCGTGGACTCTGTATCCCCACCACCAGAACACACATGAAGAAGTTTTCTGCTATCCTGAGTGTGGGCTGGCAATTTCAGGTGACAGAAGCGGCTGGGTTCTAATAGAATCCCTTAGCTTGTAATCCCTGAGTGTTTCCCTAGGACTGACTCTGAGAGAAACCTGGGGGTTGGGCTTTGAGGCCAAATAGTAGCGAGTGTCCCCGATGGACTGAGGAAGTATTTAGATGAATTCTCCATAAAGGGAAACACCTGAGCACCCATTCATCTGCGTGGAGTGGGGCTTCAAATCTCCCCACCACACAAGGTTGGGTTCCAGTATCCTGAGGGTGGGGTAGTTCCTCAAACTGACATCAGCGTCTTGGTTTGAATAGAATCCCTTTGCTTGTCTTCCCTGATGGTTTGCCTAGGCCAGTGTGTGGTTGAAAGTGGGATTTGGGATCTAAAACTAAGTATTAGCGTGTGCCTCTCCATGGGTAGTGGAGATGTTTAAACTACAACCCACAACTTGGGAATTACTGTGACCCCTGAAAAATGCGTGTGCTATGTTTCCCCACGTCCAGCACACACAGGAAGAAGTGTTCTGGGGTTCTGAGTGTGGGGAGGTTCCTCCAACAGACAGCAGCACCTGGGTTTTAATAGAATCCCTTAGCTTGACTTCCCTAAGTGTTTTCCTAGGCCTAGCAGTAAGCGATGGTGGGGGATGTGCTCTAAAGCCAAGTATTAGCGAGTGCATCTCTGTGGGTAGTGGAGGGTTTTAAACTACTTCCCCAACCTTGGAACACCTGTGCCCCATAAAGATGCGTGGAATCTGTTTCCCCACCTCCAGCACACACACGGAGACGTGCTCAGGTATCCTGATTGTGGGGAGGCTCCTCCAAATGTCAGCAGCGCCTGGGTTCTAAAAGAATCCCTTAGCTTGTCTTCCCTGATGGCATGCCTAGGCTGGAGAGTGGGGGAAAGTGGGGGTTGGGCTCTAAACCAAGTATAAGCGAGAGCCTATCCATGGGATGTGGGTTTTTAACCTACAACCCACAACCATGGAATAAATGTGCCCCCTGAAAGATGCTTTGACTGTTTCCCTACATCCAGCACACACACGAAGATGTGTTCTTGTATTCTGAGTGTGGGGATGCTCCTCAAACTGACAGAAGCACCTGGATTATATTAGTATCCCTTAGCTTCTGTTCCCTGAGTGTTCTTTTAGGCCAGGCGATGAGGGAAAGCTGGGGGTTGGGCTTGGAGGCCACGTAGTAGTGAGTGCCCCCTGATCCATTGAGGAAGTACTTAGAGGACTTCTCCCTAAACGGAACACCTTTTCCTCCATTCATCTGGGTGCAGTGGGGCTGCACATCTCTCCCACACCTAAGAATGTGTTCTGGAATTCTGAGGGCAGGGAAGTTCCTCCAACTGACAGCAGCGCCTGGGTTCTAATTGAATCCCTTTGCTTGTCTTCCCTGATGGAAAGCCTAGGCGGGAGTGCGGGGGAAAGTGTGGTTTGGGCTCCAAAACCAAGTATTTGCGATGACCTCTCTATGGTTCGTGGAGGTGTTTAAACTACATCCCTAACCTGGGAACACCTGTGCCCCCATAAAGATCCGTGGAGTCTGTTTCCACACCTCCAGCACACACACGAACACTTGCACAGTTATCCTGAGAGTGGGCAGCCTCCTCCAACTGAGAGCAGGGCCTTGGTTCTTATAAAATCGCTTAACTTGTCTACCCTGTTTGGTTGCCTGATACGGAGTGCTGGGGAAAGGGTGGGTTGGGCTCTAAATCCAAGTATTAGCGAGTGCTTCTCCATGGGATTTGGAGGTTATTAACCAAAAGCCCACAGCATGGGAATACCTGTGCTCCTTGAAAAAAGCGTGGACTCTGTATCCCCACCACCAGAACACACATGAAGAAGTTTTCTGCTATCCTGAGTGTGGGCTGGCAATTTCAGGTGACAGAAGCGGCTGGGTTCTAATAGAATCCCTTAGCTTGTAATCCCTGAGTGTTTCCCTAGGACTGACTCTGAGAGAAACCTGGGGGTTGGGCTTTGAGGCCAAATAGTAGCGAGTGTCCCCGATGGACTGAGGAAGTATTTAGATGAATTCTCCATAAAGGGAAACACCTGAGCACCCACTCATCTGCGTGGAGTGGTTCTTCAAATCTCCCCACCACACAAGGTTGGGTTCCAGTATCCTGAGGGTGGGGTAGTTCCTCCAACTGACATCAGCGTCTTGGTTTCAATAGAATCCCTTTGCTTGTCTTCCCTGATGGTTTGCCTATTCCAGTGTGTGGTTGAAAGTGGGATTTGGGATCTAAAACTAAGTATTAGCGTGTGCCTCTCCATGGGTAGTGGAGATGTTTAAACTACAACCCACAACTTGGGAATTACTGTGACCCCTGAAAAATGCGTGTGCTATGTTTCCCCAAGTCCAGCACACACAGGAAGAAGTGTTCTGGGGTTCTGAGTGTGGGGAGGTTCCTCCAACAGACAGCAGCACCTGGGTTGTAATAGAATCCCTTAGCTTGACTTCCCTAAGTGTTTTCCTAGGCCTAGCAGTAAGCGATGGTGGGGGATGGGCTCTAAAGCCAAGTATTAGCGAGTGCATCTCTGTGGGTAGTGGAGGGTTTTAAACTACTTCCCCAACCTTGGAACACCTGTGCCCCATAAAGATGCGTGGAATCTGTTTCCCCACCTCCAGCACACACACGGAGACGTGCTCAGGTATCCTGATTGTGGGGAGGCTCCTCCAAATGACAGCAGCGCCTGGGTTCTAAAAGAATCCGTTAGCTTGTCTTCCCTGATGGCATGCCTAGGCTGGAGAGTGGGGGAAAGTGGGGGTTGGGCTCTAAACCAAGTATAAGCGAGAGCCTATCCATGGGATGTGGGTTTTTAACCTACAACCCACAACCATGGAATAAATGTGCCCCCTGAAAGATGCTTTGACTGTTTCCCTACATCCAGCACACACACGAAGATGTGTTCTTCTATTCTGAGTGTGGGGAAGGTCCTCAATCTGACAGCGGCACCTGGATTCTATTAGTATTCCTTAGCTTCTGTTCCCTGAGTGTTCTCTTAGACCAGGCCATGAGGGAAAGCTGGGGGTTGGGCTTGGAGGCCACGTAGCAGTGAGTGCCCCCTGATCCATTGAGGAAGTACTTAGAGGACTTCTCCCTAAAGGGAACACCTTTTCCTGCATTCATCTGGGTGCAGTGGGGCTGCACATCTCTCCCACACCTAAGAATGTGTTCTGGAATTCTGAGTGCAGGGAAGTTCCTCCAACTGACAGCAGCGCCTGGGTTCTAATTGAATCCCTTTGCTTGTCTTCCCTGATGGAAAGCCTAGGCGGGAGTGCGGGGGAAAGTGTGGTTTGGGCTCCAAAACCAAGTATTTGCGATGACCTCTCTATGGTTCGTGGAGGTGTTTAAACTACATACCTAACCTGGGAACACCTGTGCCCCCATAAAGATCCGTGGAGTCTGTTTCCACACCTCCAGCACACACACGAACACTTGCACAGTTATCCTGAGAGTGGGCAGCCTCCTCCAACTGAGAGCAGGGCCTTGGTTCTTATAAAATCGCTTAACTTGTCTACCCTCTTTGGTTACCTGATACGGAGTGCTGGGGAAAGGGTGGGTTGGGCTCTAAATCCAAGTATTAGCGAGTGCTTCTCCATGGGATTTGGAGGTTATTAACCAAAACCCCACAACATGGGAATACCTGTGCTCCTTGAAAAAAGCGTGGACTCTGTATCCCCACAACCAGAACACACTTGAAGAAGTTTTCTGCTATCCTGAGTGTGGGCTGGCAATTTCAGGTGACAGAAGCGGCTGGGTTCTAATAGAATCCCTTAGCTTGTAATCCCTGAGTGTTTCCCTAGGACTGACTCTGAGAGAAACCTGGGGGTTGGGCTTTGAGGCCAAATAGTAGCGAGTGTCCCCGATGGACTGAGGAAGTATTTAGATGAATCTCCATAAAGGGAACACGTGAGCACCCATTCATCTGCGTGGAGTGGGGCTTCAAATCTCCCCACCACACAAGGTTGGGTTCCAGTATCCTGAGGGTGGGGTAGTTCCTCCAACTGACATCAGCGTCTTGGTTTGAATAGAATCCCTTTGCTTGTCTTCCCTGATGGTTTGCCTAGGCCAGTGTGTGGTTGAAAGTGGGATTTGGGATCTAAAACTAAGTATTAGCGTGTGCCTCTCCATGGGTAGTGGAGATGTTTAAACTACAACCCACAACTTGGGAATTACTGTGACCCCTGAAAAATGCGTGTGCTATGTTTCCCCACGTCCAGAACACACCGGAAGGAGTGCTCTGGGGTTCTGAGAGTGGGGAGGTTCCTCCAACAGACAGCAGCACCTGGGTTTTAATAGAATCCCTTAGCTTGACTTCCCTAAGTGTTTTCCTAGGCCTAGCAGTAAGCGATGGTGGGGGATGGGCTCTAAAGCCAAGTATTAGCGAGTGCATCTCTGTGGGTAGTGGAGGGTTTTAAACTACTTCCCCAATGTTGGAACACCTGTGCCGCATAACGATGCGTGGAATCTGTTTCCCCACCTCCAGCACACACACGGAGACGTGCTCAGGTATCCTGATTGTGGGGAGGCTCCTCCAAATGACAGCAGCGCCTGGGTTCTAAAAGAAACCCTTAGCTTGTCTTCCCTGATGGCATGCCTAGGCTGGAGAGTGGGGGAACGTGGGGGTTGGGCTCTAAACCAAGTATAAGCGAGAGCCTATCCATGGGATGTGGGTTTTTAACCTACAACCCACAACCATGGAATAAATGTGCCCCCTGAAAGATGCTTTGACTGTTTCCCTACATCCAGCACACACACGAAGATGTGTTCTTGTATTCTGAGTGTGGGGATGCTCCTCAAACTGACAGCAGCACCTGGATTCTATTAGTATCCCTTAGCTTCTGTTCCCTGAGTGTTCTTTTAGGCCAGGCGATGAGGGAAAGCTGGGGGTTGGGCTTGGAGGCCACCTAGTAGTGAGTGCCCCCTGATCCATTGAGGAAGTACTTAGAGGACTTCTCCCTAAACGGAACACCTTTTCCTCCATTCATCTGGGTGCAGTGGGGCTGCACATCTCTCCCACACCTAAGAATGTGTTCTGGAATTCTGAGGGCAGGGAAGTTCCTCCAACTGACAGCAGCGCCTGGGTTCTAATTGAATCCCTTTGCTTGTCTTCCCTGATGGAAAGCCTAGGCGGGAGTGCGGGGGAAAGTGTGGTTTGGGCTCCAAAACCAAGTATTGGCGATGACCTCTCTATGGTTTGTGGAGGTGTTTAAACTACATCCCTAACCTGGGAACACCTGTGCCCCCATAAAGATCCGTGGAGTCTGTTTCCACACCTCCAGCACACACACGAACACTTGCACAGTTATCCTGAGAGTGGGCAGCCTCCTCCAACTGAGAGCAGGGCCTTGGTTCTTATAAAATCGCTTAACTTGTCTACCCTGTTTGGTTGCCTGATACGGAGTGCTGGGGAAAGGGTGGGTTGGGCTCTAAATCCAAGTATTAGCGAGTGCTTCTCCATGGGATTTGGAGGTTATTAACCAAAAGCCCACAACATGGGAATACCTGTGCTCCTTGAAAAAAGCGTGGACTCTGTATCCCCACCACCAGAACACACATGAAGAAGTTTTCTGCTATCCTGAGTGTGGGCTGGCAATTTCAGGTGACAGAAGCGGCTGGGTTCTAATAGAATCCCTTAGCTTGTAATCCCTGAGTGTTTCCCTAGGACTGACTCTGAGAGAAACCTGGGGGTTGGGCTTTGAGGCCAAATAGTAGCGAGTGTCCCCGATGGACTGAGGAAGTATTTAGATGAATTCTCCATAAAGGGAAACACCTGAGCACCCATTCATCTGCGTGGAGTGGGGCTTCAAATCTCCCCACCACACAAGGTTGGGTTCCAGTATCCTGAGGGTGGGGTAGTTCCTCCAACTGACATCAGCGTCTTGGTTTGAATAGAATCCCTTTGCTTGTCTTCCCTGATGGTTTGCCTAGGCCAGTGTGTGGTTGAAAGTGGGATTTGGGATCTAAAACTAAGTATTAGCGTGTGCCTCTCCATGGGTAGTGGAGATGTTTAAACTACAACCCACAACTTGGGAATTACTGTGACCCCTGAAAAATGCGTGTGCTATGTTTCCCCACGTCCAGCACACACAGGAAGAAGTGTTCTGGGGTTCTGAGTGTGGGGAGGTTCCTCCAACAGACAGCAGCACCTGGGTTGTAATAGAATCCCTTAGCTTGACTTCCCTAAGTGTTTTCCTAGGCCTAGCAGTAAGCGATGGTGGGGGATGTGCTCTAAAGCCAAGTATTAGCGAGTGCATCTCTGTGGGTAGTGGAGGGTTTTAAACTACTTCCCCAACCTTGGAACACCTGTGCCCCATAAAGATGCGTGGAATCTGTTTCCCCACCTCCAGCACACACACGGAGACGTGCTCAGGTATCCTGATTGTGGGGAGGCTCCTCCAAATGACAGCAGCGCCTGGGTTCTAAAAGAATCCGTTAGCATGTCTTCCCTGATGGCATGCCTAGGCTGGAGAGTGGGGGAAAGTGGGGGTTGGGCTCTAAACCAAGTATAAGCGAGAGCCTATCCATGGGATGTGGGTTTTTAACCTACAACCCACAACCATGGAATAAATGTGCCCCCTGAAAGATGCTTTGACTGTTTCCCTACATCCAGCACACACACGAAGATGTGTTCTTGTATTCTGAGTGTGGGGAAGGTCCTCAATCTGACAGCGGCACCTGGATTCTATTAGTATTCCTTAGCTTCTGTTCCCTGAGTGTTCTCTTAGACCAGGCCATGAGGGAAAGCTGGGGGTTGGGCTTGGAGGCCACGTAGCAGTGAGTGCCCCCTGATCCATTGAGGAAGTACTTAGAGGACTTCTCCCTAAAGGGAACACCTTTTCCTGCATTCATCTGGGTGCAGTGGGGCTGCACATCTCTCCCACACCTAAGAATGTGTTCTGGAATTCTGAGGGCAGGGAAGTTCCTCCAACTGACAGCAGCGCCTGGGTTCTAATTGAATCCCTTTGCTTGTCTTCCCTGATGGAAAGCCTAGGCGGGAGTGCGGGGGAAAGTGTGGTTTGGGCTCCAAAACCAAGTATTTGCGATGACCTCTCTATGGTTCGTGGAGGTGTTTAAACTACATCCCTAACCTGGGAACACCTGTGCCCCCATAAAGATCCGTGGAGTCTGTTTCCACACCTCCAGCACACACACGAACACTTGCACAGTTATCCTGACACTGGGCAGCCTCCTCCAACTGAGAGCAGGGCCTTGGTTCTTATAAAATCGCTTAACTTGTCTACCCTGTTTGGTTGCCTGATACGGAGTGCTGGGGAAAGGGTGGGTTGGGCTCTAAATCCAAGTATTAGCGAGTGCTTCTCCATGGGATTTGGAGGTTATTAACCAAAACCCCACAACATGGGAATACCTGTGCTCCTTGAAAAAAGCGTGGACTCTGTATCCCCACAACCAGAACACACTTGAAGAAGTTTTCTGCTATCCTGAGTGTGGGCTGGCAATTTCAGGTGACAGAAGCGGCTGGGTTCTAATAGAATCCCTTAGCTTGTAATCCCTGAGTGTTTCCCTAGGACTGACTCTGAGAGAAACCTGGGGGTTGGGCTTTGAGGCCAAATAGTAGCGAGTGTCCCCGATGGACTGAGGAAGTATTTAGATGAATCTCCATAAAGGGAACACGTGAGCACCCATTCATCTGCGTGGAGTGGGGCTTCAAATCTCCCCACCACACAAGGTTGGGTTCCAGTATCCTGAGGGTGGGGTAGTTCCTCCAACTGACATCAGCGTCTTGGTTTGAATAGAATCCCTTTGCTTGTCTTCCCTGATGGTTTGCCTAGGCCAGTGTGTGGTTGAAAGTGGGATTTGGGATCTAAAACTAAGTATTAGCGTGTGCCTCTCCATGGGTAGTGGAGATGTTTAAACTACAACCCACAACTTGGGAATTACTGTGACCCCTGAAAAATGCGTGTGCTATGTTTCCCCACGTCCAGAACACACCGGAAGAAGTGCTCTGGGGTTCTGAGAGTGGGGAGGTTCCTCCAACAGACAGCAGCACCTGGGTTTTAATAGAATCCCTTAGCTTGACTTCCCTAAGTGTTTTCCTAGGCCTAGCAGTAAGCGATGGTGGGGGATGGGCTCTAAAGCCAAGTATTAGCGAGTGCATCTCTGTGGGTAGTGGAGGGTTTTAAACTACTTCCCCAATGTTGGAACACCTGTGCCGCATAACGATGCGTGGAATCTGTTTCCCCACCTCCAGCACACACACGGAGACGTGCTCAGGTATCCTGATTGTGGGGAGGCTCCTCCAAATGACAGCAGCGCCTGGGTTCTAAAAGAATCCCTTAGCTTGCCTTCCCTGATGGCATGCCTAGGCTGGAGAGTGGGGGAACGTGGGGGTTGGGCTCTAAACCAAGTATAAGCGAGAGCCTATCCATGGGATGTGGGTTTTTAACCTACAACCCACATCCATGGAGTAAATGTGCCCCCTGAAAGATGCTTTGACTGTTTCCCTACATCCAGCACACACAAGAAGAAGTGTTCTTGTATTCTGAGTGTGGGGATGCTCCTCAAACTGACAGCAGCACCTGGATTCTATTAGTATCCCTTAGGTTCTGTTCCCTGAGTGTTCTTTTAGGCCAGGCGATGAGGGAAAGCTGGGGGTTGGGCTTGGAGGCCACCTAGTAGTGGGTGCCCCCTGATCCATTGAGGAAGTACTTAGAGGACTTCTCCCTAAACGGAACACCTTTTCCTCCATTCATCTGGGTGCAGTGGGGCTGCACATCTCTCCCACACCTAAGAATGTGTTCTGGAATTCTGAGGGCAGGGAAGTTCCTCCAACTGACAGCAGCGCCTGGGTTCTAATTGAATCCCTTTGCTTGTCTTCCCTGATGGAAAGCCTAGGCGGGAGTGCGGGGGAAAGTGTGGTTTGGGCTCCAAAACCAAGTATTGGCGATGACCTCTCTATGGTTTGTGGAGGTGTTTAAACTACATCCCTAACCTGGGAACACCTGTGCCCCCATAAAGATCCGTGGAGTCTGTTTCCACACCTCCAGCACACACACGAACACTTGCACAGTTATCCTGAGAGTGGGCAGCCTCCTCCAACTGAGAGCAGGGCCTTGGTTCTTATAAAATCGCTTAACTTGTCTACCCTGTTTGGTTGCCTGATACGGAGTGCTGGGGAAAGGGTGGGTTGGGCTCTAAATCCAAGTATTAGCGAGTGCTTCTCCATGGGATTTGGAGGTTATTAACCAAAAGCCCACAACATGGGAATACCTGTGCTCCTTGAAAAAAGCGTGGACTCTGTATCCCCACCACCAGAACACACATGAAGAAGTTTTCTGCTATCCTGAGTGTGGGCTGGCAATTTCAGGTGACAGAAGCGGCTGGGTTCTAATAGAATCCCTTAGCTTGTAATCCCTGAGTGTTTCCCTAGGACTGACTCTGAGAGAAACCTGGGGGTTGGGCTTTGAGGCCAAATAGTAGCGAGTGTCCCCGATGGACTGAGGAAGTATTTAGATGAATTCTCCATAAAGGGAAACACCTGAGCACCCATTCATCTGCGTGGAGTGGGGCTTCAAATCTCCCCACCACACAAGGTTGGGTTCCAGTATCCTGAGGGTGGGGTAGTTCCTCCAACTGACATCAGCGTCTTGGTTTGAATAGAATCCCTTTGCTTGTCTTCCCTGATGGTTTGCCTAGGCCAGTGTGTGGTTGAAAGTGGGATTTGGGATCTAAAACTAAGTATTAGAGTGTGCCTCTCCATGGGTAGTGGAGATGTTTAAACTACAACCCACAACTTGGGAATTACTGTGACCCCTGAAAAATGCGTGTGCTATGTTTCCCCACGTCCAGCACACACAGGAAGAAGTGTTCTGGGGTTCTGAGTGTGGGGAGGTTCCTCCAACAGACAGCAGCACCTGGGTTGTAATAGAATCCCTTAGCTTGACTTCCCTAAGTGTTTTCCTAGGCCTAGCAGTAAGCGATGGTGGGGGATGTGCTCTAAAGCCAAGTATTAGCGAGTGCATCTCTGTGGGTAGTGGAGGGTTTTAAACTACTTCCCCAACCTTGGAACACCTGTGCCCCATAAAGATGCGTGGAATCTGTTTCCCCACCTCCAGCACACACACGGAGACGTGCTCAGGTATCCTGATTGTGGGGAGGCTCCTCCAAATGACAGCAGCGCCTGGGTTCTAAAAGAATCCGTTAGCTTGTCTTCCCTGATGGCATGCCTAGGCTGGAGAGTGGGGGAAAGTGGGGGTTGGGCTCTAAACAAAGTATAAGCGAGAGCCTATCCATGGGATGTGGGTTTTTAACCTACAACCCACAACCATGGAATAAATGTGCCCCCTGAAAGATGCTTTGACTGTTTCCCTACATCCAGCACACACACGAAGATGTGTTCTTGTATTCTGAGTGTGGGGAAGGTCCTCAATCTGACAGCGGCACCTGGATTCTATTAGTATTCCTTAGCTTCTGTTCCCTGAGTGTTCTCTTAGACCAGGCCATGAGGGAAAGCTGGGGGTTGGGCTTGGAGGCCACGTAGCAGTGAGTGCCCCCTGATCCATTGAGGAAGTACTTAGAGGACTTCTCCCTAAACGGAACACCTTTTCCTCCATTCATCTGGGTGCAGTGGGGCTGCACATCTCTCCCACACCTAAGAATGTGTTCTGGAATTCTGAGGGCAGGGAAGTTCCTCCAACTGACAGCAGCGCCTGGGTTCTAATTGAATCCCTTTGCTTGTCTTCCCTGATGGAAAGCCTAGGCGGGAGTGCGGGGGAAAGTGTGGTTTGGGCTCCAAAACCAAGTATTGGCGATGACCTCTCTATGGTTTGTGGAGGTGTTTAAACTACATCCCTAACCTGGGAACACCTGTGCCCCCATAAAGATCCGTGGAGTCTGTTTCCACACCTCCAGCACACACACGAACACTTGCACAGTTATCCTGAGAGTGGGCAGCCTCCTCCAACTGAGAGCAGGGCCTTGGTTCTTATAAAATCGCTTAACTTGTCTACCCTGTTTGGTTGCCTGATACGGAGTGCTGGGGAAAGGGTGGGTTGGGCTCTAAATCCAAGTATTAGCGAGTGCTTCTCCATGGGATTTGGAGGTTATTAACCAAAAGCCCACAACATGGGAATACCTGTGCTCCTTGAAAAAAGCGTGGACTCTGTATCCCCACCACCAGAACACACATGAAGAAGTTTTCTGCTATCCTGAGTGTGGGCTGGCAATTTCAGGTGACAGAAGCGGCTGGGTTCTAATAGAATCCCTTAGCTTGTAATCCCTGAGTGTTTCCCTAGGACTGACTCTGAGAGAAACCTGGGGGTTGGGCTTTGAGGCCAAATAGTAGCGAGTGTCCCCGATGGACTGAGGAAGTATTTAGATGAATTCTCCATAAAGGGAAACACCTGAGCACCCATTCATCTGCGTGGAGTGGGGCTTCAAATCTCCCCACCACACAAGGTTGGGTTCCAGTATCCTGAGGGTGGGGTAGTTCCTCCAACTGAAATCAGCGTCTTGGTTTGAATAGAATCCCTTTGCTTGTCTTCCCTGATGGTTTGCCTAGGCCAGTGTGTGGTTGAAAGTGGGATTTGGGATCTTAAACTAAGTATTAGCGTGTGCCTCTCCATGGGTAGTGGAGATGTTTAAACTACAACCCACAACTTGGGAATTACTGTGACCCCTGGAAAATGCGTGTTCTCTGTTTCCCCACGTCCAGCACACACAGGAAGAAGTGTTCTGGGGTTCTGAGTGTGGGGAGGTTCCTCCAACAGACAGCAGCACCTGGGTTGTAATAGAATCCCTTAGCTTAACTTCCCTAAGTGTTTTCCTAGGCCTAGCAGTAAGCGATGGTGGGGGATGGGCTCTGAAGCCAAGTATTAGCGAGTGCATCTCTGTGGGTAGTGGAGGGTTTTAAACTACTTCCCCAACCTTGGAACACCTGTGCCCCATAAAGATGCGTGGAATCTGTTTCCCCACCTCCAGCACACACACGGAGACGTGCTCAGGTTTCCTGATTGTGGGGAGGCTCCTCCAAATGACAGCAGCGCCTGGGTTCTAAAAGAATCCCTTAGCTTGTCTTCCCTGATGGCATGCCTAGGCTGGAGAGTGGGGGAAAGTGGGGGTTGGGCACTAAACCAAGTATTAGCGAGAGCCTATCCATGGGATGTGGGTTTTTAACCTACAACCCACAACCATGGAATAAATGTGCCCCCTGAAAGATGCTTTGACTGTTTCCCTACATCCAGCACACACACGAAGATGTGTTCTTGTATTCTGAGTGTGGGGAAGTTCCTCAATCTGACAGCGGCACCTGGATTCTATTAGTATTCCTTAGCTTCTGTTCCCTGAGTGTTCTCTTAGACCAGGCCATGAGGGAAAGCTGGGGGTTGGGCTTGGAGGCCACGTAGCAGTGAGTGCCCCCTGATCCATTGAGGAAGTACTTAGAGGACTTCTCCCTAAGGGAACACCTTTTCCTGCATTCATCTGGGTGCAGTGGGGCTGCACATCTCTCCCACACCTAAGAATGTGTTCTGGAATTCTGAGTGCAGGGAAGTTCCTCCAACTGACAGCAGCGCCTGGGTTCTAATTGAATCCCTTTGCTTGTCTTCCCTGATGGAAAGCCTAGGCGGGAGTGCGGGGGAAAGTGTGGTTTGGGCTCCAAAACCAAGTATTTGCGATGACCTCTCTATGGTTCGTGGAGGTGTTTAAACTACATCCCTAACCTGGGAACACCTGTGCCCCCATAAAGATCCGTGGAGTCTGTTTCCACACCTCCAGCACACACACGAACACTTGCACAGTTATCCTGAGAGTGGGCAGCCTCCTCCAACTGAGAGCAGGGCCTTGGTTCTTATAAAATCGCTTAACTTGTCTACCCTGTTTGGTTGCCTGATACGGAGTGCTGGGGAAAGGGTGGGTTGGGCTCTAAATCCAAGTATTAGCGAGTGCTTCTCCATGGGATTTGGAGGTTATTAACCAAAAGCCCACAGCATGGGAATACCTGTGCTCCTTGAAAAAAGCGTGGACTCTGTATCCCCACCACCAGAACACACATGAAGAAGTTTTCTGCTATCCTGAGTGTGGGCTGGCAATTTCAGGTGACAGAAGCGGCTGGGTTCTAATAGAATCCCTTAGCTTGTAATCCCTGAGTGTTTCCCTAGGACTGACTCTGAGAGAAACCTGGGGGTTGGGCTTTGAGGCCAAATAGTAGCGAGTGTCCCCGATGGACTGAGGAAGTATTTAGATGAATTATCCATAAAGGGAAACACCTGAGCACCCATTCATCTGCGTGGAGTGGGGCTTCAAATCTCCCCACCACACAAGGTTGGGTTCCAGTATCCTGAGGGTGGGGTAGTTCCTCCAACTGACATCAGCGTCTTGGTTTGAATAGAATCCCTTTGCTTGTCTTCCCTGATGGTTTGCCTAGGCCAGTGTGTGGTTGAAAGTGGGATTTGGGATCTAAAACTAAGTATTAGAGTGTGCCTCTCCATGGGTAGTGGAGATGTTTAAACTACAACCCACAACTTGGGAATTACTGTGACCCCTGAAAAATGCGTGTGCTATGTTTCCCCACGTCCAGCACACACAGGAAGAAGTGTTCTGGGGTTCTGAGTGTGGGGAGGTTCCTCCAACAGACAGCAGCACCTGGGTTGTAATAGAATCCCTTAGCTTGACTTCCCTAAGTGTTTTCCTAGGCCTAGCAGTAAGCGATGGTGGGGGATGGGCTCTAAAGCCAAGTATTAGCGAGTGCATCTCTGTGGGTAGTGGAGGGTTTTAAACTACTTCCCCAACCTTGGAACACCTGTGCCCCATAAAGATGCGTGGAATCTGTTTCCCCACCTCCAGCACACACACGGAGACTTGCTCAGGTATCCTGATTGTGGGGAGGCTCCTCCAAATGTCACCAGCGCCTGGGTTCTAAAAGAATCCCTTAGCTTGTCTTCCCTGAAGGCATGCCTAGGCTGGAGAGTGGGGGAAAGTGGGGGTTGGGCTCTAAACCAAGTATAAGCGAGAGCCTATCCATGGGATGTGGGTTTTTAACCTACAACCCACAACCATGGAATAAATGTGCCCCCTGAAAGATGCTTTGACTGTTTCCCTACATCCAGCACACACACGAAGATGTGTTCTTGTATTCTGAGTGTGGGGAAGTTCCTCAAACTGACAGCGGCACCTGGATTCTATTAGTATCCCTTAGCTTCTGTTCCCTGAGTGTTCTCTTAGACCAGGCCATGAGGGAAAGCTGGGGGTTGGGCTTGGAGGCCACGTAGCAGTGAGTGCCCCCTGATCCATTGAGGAAGTACTTAGAGGACTTCTCCCTAAAGGGAACACCTTTTCCTGCATTCATCTGGGTGCAGTGGGGCTGCACATCACTCCCACACCTAAGAATGTGTTCTGGAATTCTGAGTGCAGGGAAGTTCCTCCAACTGACAGCAGCGCCTGGGTTCTAATTGAATCCCTTTGCTTGTCTTCCCTGATGGAAAGCCTAGGCGGGAGTGCGGGGGAAAGTGTGGTTTGGGCTCCAAATCCAAGTATTTGCGATGACCTCTCTATGGTTCGTGGAGGTGTTTAAACTACATCCCTAACCTGGGAACACCTGTGCCCCCATAAAGATCCGTGGAGTCTGTTTCCACACCTCCAGCACACACACGAACACTTGCACAGTTATCCTGACAGTGGGCAGCCTCCTCCAACTGAGAGCAGGGCTTTGGTTCTTATAAAATCGCTTAACTTGTCTACCCTGTTTGGTTGCCTGATACGGAGTGCTGGGGAAAGGGTGGGTTGGGCTCTAAATCCAAGTATTAGCGAGTGCTTCTCCATGGGATTTGGAGGTTATTAACCAAAAGCCCACAGCATGGGAATACCTGTGCTCCTTGAAAAAAGCGTGGACTCTGTATCCCCACCACCAGAACACACATGAAGAAGTTTTCTGCTATCCTGAGTGTGGGCTGGCAATTTCAGGTGACAGAAGCGGCTGGTTTCTAATAGAATCCCTTAGCTTGTAATCCCTGAGTGTTTCCCTAGGACTGACTCTGAGAGAATCCTGGGGGTTGGGCTTTGAGGCCAAATAGTAGCGAGTGTCCCCGATGGACTGAGGAAGTATTTAGATGAATTCTCCATAAAGGGAAACACCTGAGCACCCATTCATCTGCGTGGAGTGGGGCTTCAAATCTCCCCACCACACAAGGTTGGGTTCCAGTATCCTGAGGGTGGGGTTGTTCCTCCAACTGACATCAGCGTCTTAGTTTGAAAAGAATCCCTTTGCTTGTCTTCCCTGATGGTTTGCATAGGCCAGTGTGTGGTTGAAAGTGGGATTTGGGATCTTAAACTAAGTATTAGCGTGTGCCTCTCCATGGGTAGTGGAGATGTTTAAACTACAACCCACAACTTGGGAATTACTGTGACCCCTGAAAAATGCGTGTGCTATGTTTCCCCACGGCCAGCACACACAGGAAGAAGTGTTCTGGGGTTCTGAGTGTGGGGAGTTTCCTCCAACAGACAGCAGCACCTGGGTTGTAATAGAATCCCTTAGCTTGACTTCCCTAAGTGTTTTCCTAGGCCTAGCAGTAAGCGATGGTGGGGGATGGGCTCTAAAGCCAAGTATTAGCGAGTGCATCTCTGTGGGTAGTGGAGGGTTTTAAACTACTTCCCCAACCTTGGAACACCTGTGCCCCATAAAGATGCGTGGAATCTGTTTCCCCACCTCCAGCACACACACGGAGACGTGCTCAGGTATCCTGATTGTGGGGAGGCTCCTCCAAATGACAGCAGCGCCTGGGTTCTAAAAGAATCCCTTAGCTTGTCTTCCCTGATGGCATGCCTAGGCTGGAGAGTGGGGGAAAGTGGGGGTTGGGCTCTAAACCAAGTATAAGCGAGAGCCTATCCATGGGATGTGGGTTTTAAACCTACAACCCACAACCATGGAATAAATGTGCCCCCTGAAGATGCTTTGACTGTTTCCCTACATCCAGCACACACACGAAGATGTGTTCTGGTATTCTGGGTGTGGGGAAGTTCCTCAAACTGACAGCAGCAACTGGATTCTATTAATACCCCTTAGCTTCTGTTCCCTGAGTGTTCTTTAGGCCAGGCCATGAGGGAAAGCTGGGGGTTGGGCTTGGAGGCCACATAGCAGTGAGTGCCCCCTGATCCATTGAGGAAGTTCTTAGAGGACTTCTCCCTAAAGGGAACACCTTTTCCTGCATTCATCTGGGTGCAGTGGGGCTGCACATCTCTCCCACACCTAAGAATGTGTTCTGGAATTCTGAGTGCAGGGAAGTTCCTCCAACTGACAGCAGCGCCTGGGTTCTAATTGAATCCCTTTGCTTGTCTTCCCTGATGGAAAGCCTAGGCGGGAGTGCGGGGGAAAGTGTGGTTTGGGCTCCAAAACCAAGTATTTGCGATGACCTCTCTATGGTTTGTGGAGGTGTTTAAACTACATCCCTAACCTGGGAACACCTGTGCCCCCATAAAGATCCGTGGAGTCTGTTTCCACACCTCCAGCACACACACGAACACTTGCACAGTTATCCTGAGAGTGGGCAGCCTCCTCCAACTGAGAGCAGGGCCTTGGTTCTTATAAAATCGCTTAACTTGTCTAACCTGTTTGGTTGCCTGATACGGAGTGCTGGGGAAAGGGTGGGTTGGGCTCTAAATCCAAGTATTAGCGAGTGCTTCTCCATGGGATTTGGAGGTTATTAACCAAAACCCCACAACATGGGAATACCTGTGCTCCTTGAAAAAAGCGTGGACTCTGTATCCCCACCACCAGAACACACTTGAAGAAGTTTTCTGCTATCCTGAGTGTGGGCTGGCAATTTCAGGTGACAGAAGCGGCTGGGTTCTAATAGAATCCCTTAGCTTGTAATCCCTGAGTGTTTCCCTAGGACTGACTCTGAGAGAAACCTGGGGGTTGGGCTTTGAGGCCAAATAGTAGCGAGTGTCCCCGATGGACTGAGGAAGTATTTAGATGAATCTCCATAAAGGGAACACGTGAGCACCCATTCATCTGCGTGGAGTGGGGCTTCAAATCTCCCCACCACACAAGGTTGGGTTCCAGTATCCTGAGGGTGGGGTAGATCCTCCAACTGACATCAGGTCTTGGTTTGAATACAATCCCTTTGCTTGTCTTCCCTGATGGTTTGCCTAGGCCAGTGTGTGGTTGAAAGTGGGATTTGGGATCTAAAACTAAGTATTAGCGTGTGCCTCTCCATGGGTAGTGGAGATGTTTAAACTACAACCCACAACTTGGGAATTACTGTGACCCCTGAAAAATGCGTGTGCTATGTTTCCCCACGTCCAGAACACACCGGAAGAAGTGCTCTGGGGTTCTGAGAGTGGGGAGGTTCCTCCAACACACAGCAGCACCTGGGTTTTAATAGAATCCCTTAGCTTGACTTCCCTAAGTGTTTTCCTAGGCCTAGCAGTAAGCGATGGTGGGGGATGGGCTCTAAAGCCAAGTATTAGCGAGTGCATCTCTGTGGGTAGTGGAGGGTTTTAAACTACTTCCCCAATCTTGGAACACCTGTGCCGCATAACGATGCGTGGAATCTGTTTCCCCACCTCCAGCACACACACGGAGACGTGCTCAGGTATCCTGATTCTGGGGAGGCTCCTCCAAATGACAGCAGCGCCTGGGTTCTAAAAGAATCCCTTAGCTTGTCTTCCCTGATGGCATGCCTAGGCTGGAGAGTGGGGGAAAGTTGGGGTTGGGCTCTAAACCAAGTATAAGCGAGAGCCTATCCATGGGATGTGGGTTTTTAACCTACAACCCACAACCATGGAATAAATGTGCCCCCTGAAAGATGCTTTGACTGTTTCCCTACATCCAGCACACACACGAAGATGTGTTCTTGTATTCTGAGTGTAGGGAAGTTCCTCAAACTGACAGCAGCATCTGGATTCTATTAGTATCCCTTAGCTTCTGTTCCCTGAGTGTTCTCTTAGACCAGGCCATGAGGGAAAGCTGGGGGTTGGGCTTGGAGGCCACGTAGCAGTGAGTGCCCCCTGATCCATTGAGGAAGTACTTAGAGGACTTCTCCCTAAAGGGAACACCTTTTCCTGCATTCATCTGGGTGCAGTGGGGCTGCACATCTCTCCCACACCTAAGAATGTGTTCTGGAATTCTGAGTGCAGGGAAGTTCCTCCAACTGACAGCAGCGCCTGGGTTCTAATTGAATCCCTTTGCTTGTCTTCCCTGATGGAAAGCCTAGGCGGGAGTGCGGGGGAAAGTGTGGTTTGGGCTCCAAAACCAAGTATTTGCGATGACCTCTCTATGGTTTGTGGAGGTGTTTAAACTACATCCCTAACCTGGGAACACCTGTGCCCCCATAAAGATCCGTGGAGTCTGTTTCCACACCTGCAGCACACACACAAACACTTGCACAGTTATCCTGAGAGTGGGCAGCCTCCTCCTACTGAGAGCAGGGCCTTGGTTCTTATAAAATCGCTTAACTTGTCTACCCTGTTTGGTTGCCTGATACGGAGTGCTGGGGAAAGGGTGGGTTGGGCTCTAAATCCAAGTATTAGCGAGTGCTTCTCCATGGGATTTGGAGGTTATTAACCAAAACCCCACAACATGGGAATACCTGTGCTCCTTGAAAAAAGCGTGGACTCTGTATCCCCACAACCAGAACACACTTGAAGAAGTTTTCTGCTATCCTGAGTGTGGGCTGGCAATTTCAGGTGACAGAAGCGGCTGGGTTCTAATAGAATCCCTTAGCTTGTAATCCCTGAGTGTTTCCCTAGGACTGACTCTGAGAGAAACCTGGGGGTTGGGCTTTGAGGCCAAATAGTAGCGAGTGTCCCCGATGGACTGAGGAAGTATTATATGAATCTCCATAAAGGGAACACGTGAGCACCCATTCATCTGCGTGGAGTGGGGCTTCAAATCTCCCCACCACACAAGGTTGGGTTCCAGTATCCTGAGGGTGGGGTAGTTCCTCCAACTGACATCAGCGTCTTGGTTTGAATAGAATCCCTTTGCTTGTCTTCCCTGATGGTTTGCCTAGGCCAGTGTGTGGTTGAAAGTGGGATTTGGGATCTAAAACTAAGTATTAGCGTGTGCCTCTCCATGGGTAGTGGAGATGTTTAAACTACAACCCACAACTTGGGAATTACTGTGACCCCTGAAAAATGCGTGTGCTATGTTTCCCCACGTTCAGAACACACCGGAAGAAGTGCTCTGGGGTTCTGAGAGTGGGGAGGTTCCTCCAACAGACAGCAGCACCTGGGTTGTAATAGAATCCCTTAGCTTGACTTCCCTAAGTGTTTTCCTAGGCCTAGCAGTAAGCGATGGTGGGGGATGGGCTCTAAAGCCAAGTATTAGCGAGTGCATCTCTGTGGGTAGTGGAGGGTTTTAAACTACTTCCCCAATCTTGGAACACCTGTGCCGCATAACGATGCGTGGAATCTGTTTCCCCACCTCCAGCACACACACGGAGACGTGCTCAGGTATCCTGATTGTGGGGAGGCTCCTCCAAATGACAGCAGCGCCTGGGTTCTAAAAGAATCCCTTAGCTTGTCTTCCCTGATGGCATGCCTAGGCTGGAGAGTGAGGGAAAGTGGGGGTTGGGCTCTAAACCAAGTATAAGCGAGAGCCTATCCATGGGATGTGGGTTTTTAACCTACAACCCACAACCATGGAATAAATGTGCCCCCTGAAAGATGCTTTGACTGTTTCCCTACATCCAGCACACACACGAAGATGTGTTCTTGTATTCTGAGTGTAGGGAAGTTCCTCAAACTGACAGCAGCACCTGGATTCTATTAGTATCCCTTAGCTTCTGTTCCCTGAGTGTTCTCTTAGACCAGGCCATGAGGGAAAGCTGGGGGTTGGGCTTGGAGGCCACGTAGCAGTGAGTGCCCCCTGATCCATTGAGGAAGTACTTAGAGGACTTCTCCCTTAATGAAACACCTTTTCCTGCATTCATCTGGGTGCAGTGGGGCTGCACAACTCTCCCACACCGAAGAATGTGTTCTGGAATTCTGAGAGCAGGGAAGTTCCTGCAACTGACAGCAGCGCTTGGGTTCAAATTGAATCCCTTTGCTTGTCTTACCTGATGGAAAGCCTAGGCGGGAGTGCGGGGGAAAGTGTGGTTTGGGCTCCAAAACCCAGTATTGGCGATGACCACTCTTTGGTTTGTGGAGGTGTTTAAACTACATCCCTAAGCTGGGAACACCTGTGCCCCCATAAAGATCCGTGGAGTCTGTTTCCACACCTGCAGCACACACACAAACACTTGCACAGTTATCCTGAGAGTGGGCAGCCTCCTCCTACTGAGAGCAGGGCCTTGGTTCTTATAAAATCGCTTAACTTGTCTACCCTGTTTGGTTGCCTGATACGGAGTGCTGGGGAAAGGGTGGGTTGGGCTCTAAATCCAAGTATTAGCGAGTGCTTCTCCATGGGATTTGGAGGTTATTAACCAAAACCCCACAACATGGGAATACCTGTGCTCCTTGAAAAAAGCGTGGACTCTGTATCCCCACAACCAGAACACACTTGAAGAAGTTTTCTACTATCCTGAGTGTGGGCTGGCAATTTCAGGTGACAGAAGCGGCTGGGTTCTAATAGAATCCCTTAGCTTGTAATCCCTGAGTGTTTCCCTAGGACTGACTCTGAGAGAAACCTGGGGGTTGGGCTTTGAGGCCAAATAGTAGCGAGTGTCCCCGATGGACTGAGGAAGTATTTAGATGAATCTCCATAAAGGGAACACGTGAGCACCCATTCATCTGCGTGGAGTGGGGCTTCAAATCTCCCCACCACACAAGGTTGGGTTCCAGTATCCTGAGGGTGGGGTAGTTCCTCCAACTGACATCAGCGTCTTGGTTTGAATAGAATCCCTTTGCTTGTATTCCCTGATGGTTTGCCTAGGCCAGTGTGTGGTTGAAAGTGGGATTTGGGATCTAAAACTAAGTATTAGCGTGTGCCTCTCCATGGGTAGTGGAGATGTTTAAACTACAACCCACAACTTGGGAATTACTGTGACCCCTGAAAAATGCGTGTGCTATGTTTCCCCACGTCCAGAACACACCGGAAGAAGTGCTCTGGGGTTCTGAGAGTGGGGAGGTTCCTCCAACAGACAGCAGCACCTGGGTTTTAATAGAATCCCTTAGCTTGACTTCCCTAAGTGTTTTCCTAGGCCTAGCAGTAAGCGATGGTGGGGGATGGGCTCTAAAGCCAAGTATTAGCGAGTGCATCTCTGTGGGTAGTGGAGGGTTTTAAACTACTTCCCCAATCTTGGAACACCTGTGCCGCATAACGATGCGTGGAATCTGTTTCCCCACCTCCAGCACACACACGGAGACGTGCTCAGGTATCCTGATTGTGGGGAGGCTCCTCCAAATGACAGCAGCGCCTGGGTTCTAAAAGAATCCCTTAGCTTGTCTTCCCAGATGGCATGCCTAGGCTGGAGAGTGAGGGAAAGTGGGGGTTGGGATCTAAACCAAGTATAAGCGAGAGCCTATCCATGGGATGTGGGTTTTTAACCTACAACCCACAACCATGGAATAAATGTGCCCCCTGAAAATGCTTTGACTGTTTCCCTACATCCAGCACACACACGAAGATGTGTTCTTGTATTCTGAGTGTAGGGAAGTTCCTCAAACTGACAGCAGCACCTGGATTCTATTAGTATCCCTTAGCTTCTGTTCCCTGAGTGTTCTCTTAGACCAGGCCATGAGGGAAAGCTGGGGGTTGGGCTTGGAGGCCACGTAGCAGTGAGTGCCCCCTGATCCATTGAGGAAGTACTTAGAGGACTTCTCCCTTAATGAAACACCTTTTCCTGCATTCATCTGGGTGCAGTGGGGCTGCACAACTCTCCCACACCGAAGAATGTGTTCTGGAATTCTGAGAGCAGGGAAGTTCCTGCAACTGACAGCAGCGCCTGGGTTCTAATTGAATCCCTTTGCTTGTCTTCCCTGATGGAAAGCCTAGGCGGGAGTGCGGGGGAAAGTGTGGTTTGGGCTCCAAAACCCAGTATTGGCGATGACCACTCTTTGGTTTGTGGAGGTGTTTAAACTACATCCCTAACCTGGGAACACCTGTGCCCCCATGAAGATCCGTGGAGTCTGTTTCCACATCTCCAGCACACACACGAACACTTGCACAGTTATCCTGAGAGTGGGCAGCCTCCTCCAACTGAGAGCAGGGCCTTGGTTCTTATAAAATCGCTTAACTTGTCTACCCTGTTTGGTTGCCTGATACGGAGTGCTGGGGAAAGGGTGGGTTGGGCTCTAAATCCAAGTATTAGCGAGTGCTTCTCCATGGGATTTGGAGGTTATTAACCAAAAGCCCACAGCATGGGAATACCTGTGCTCCTTGAAAAAAGCGTGGACTCTGTATCCCCACCACCAGAACACACATGAAGAAGTTTTCTGCTATCCTGAGTGTGGGCTGGCAATTTCAGGTGACAGAAGCGGCTGGGTTCTAATAGAATCCCTTAGCTTGTAATCCCTGAGTGTTTCCCTAGGACTGACTCTGAGAGAAACCTGGGGGTTGGGCTTTGAGGCCAAATAGTAGCGAGTGTCCCCGATGGACTGAGGAAGTATTTAGATGAATTCTCCATAAAGGGAAACACCTGAGCACCCATTCATCTGCGTGGAGTGGGGCTTCAAATCTCCCCACCACACAAGGTTGGGTTCCAGTATCCTGAGGGTGGGGTAGTTCCTCCAACTGACATCAGCGTCTTGGTTTGAATAGAATCCCTTTGCTTGTCTTCCCTGATGGTTTGCCTAGGCCAGTGTGTGGTTGAAAGTGGGATTTGGGATCTAAAACTAAGTATTAGCGTGTGCCTCTCCATGGGTAGTGGAGATGTTTAAACTACAACCCACAACTTGGGAATTACTGTGACCCCTGGAAAATGCGTGTGCTATGTTTCCCCACGTCCAGCACACACAGGAAGAAGTGTTCTGGGGTTGTGAGTGTGGGGAGGTTCCTCCAACAGACAGCAGCACCTGGGTTGTAATAGAATCCCTTAGCTTGACTTCCCTAAGTGTTTTCCTAGGCCTAGCAGTAAGCGATGGTTGGGGATGGGCTCTAAAGCCAAGTATTAGCGAGTGCATCTCTGTGGGTAGTGGAGGGTTTTAAACTACTTCCCGAACCTTGGAACACCTGTGCCCCATAAAGATTCGTGGAATCTGTTTCCCCACCTCCAGCACACACACGGAGACGTGCTCAGGTATCCTGATTGTGGGGAGGCTCCTCCAAATGTCAGCAGCGCCTGGGTTCTAAAAGAATCCCTTAGCTTGTCTTCCCTGATGGCATGCCTAGGCTGGAGAGTGGGGGAAAGTGGGGGTTGGGCTCTAAACCAAGTATAAGCGAGAGCCTATCCATGGGATGTGGGTTTTTAACCTACAACCCACAACCATGGAATAAATGTGCCCCCTGAAAGATGCTTTGACTGTTTCCCTACATCCAGCACACACACGAAGATGTGTTCTTGTATTCTGACTGTGGGGAAGTTCCTCAAACTGACAGCGGCACCTGGATTCAATTAGTATCCCTTAGCTTATGTTCCCTGAGTGTTCTCTTAGACCAGGCCATGAGGGAAAGCTGGGGGTTGGGCTTGGAGGCCACGTAGCATTGAGTGCCCCCTGATCCATTGAGGAAGTACTTAGAGGACTTCTCCCTAAAGGGAACACCTTTTCCTGCATTCATCTGGGTGCAGTGGGGCTGCACATCTCTCCCACACCTAAGAATGTGTTCTGGAATTCTGAGTGCAGGGAAGTTCCTCCAACTGACAGCAGCACCTGGGTTCTAATTGAATCCCTTTGCTTGTCTTCCCTGATGGAAAGCCTAGGCGGGAGTGCGGGGGAAAGTGTGGTTTGGGCTCCAAAACCAAGTATTTGCGATGACCTCTCTATGGTTCGTGGAGGTGTTTAAACTACATCCCTAACCTGGGAACACCTGTGCCCCCATAAAGATCCGTGGAGTCTGTTTCCACACCTCCAGCACACACACGAACACTTGCACAGTTATCCTGAGAGTGGGCAGCCTCCTCCAACTGAGAGCAGGGCCTTGGTTCTTATAAAATCGCTTAACTTGTCTACCCTGTTTGGTTGCCTGATACGGAGTGCTGGGGAAAGGGTGGGTTGGGCTCTAAATCCAAGTATTAGCGAGTGCTTCTCCATGGGATTTGGAGGTTATTAACCAAAAGCCCACAGCATGGGAATACCTGTGCTCCTTGAAAAAAGCGTGGACTCTGTATCCCCACCACCAGAACACACATGAAGAAGTTTTCTGCTATCCTGAGTGTGGGCTGGCAATTTCAGGTGACAGAAGCGGCTGGGTTCTAATAGAATCCCTTAGCTTGTAATCCCTGAGTGTTTCCCTAGGACTGACTCTGAGAGAAACCTGGGGGTTGGGCTTTGAGGCCAAATAGTAGCGAGTGTCCCCGATGGACTGAGGAAGTATTTAGATGAATTCTCCATAAAGGGAAACACCTGAGCACCCATTCATCTGCGTGGAGTGGGGCTTCAAATCTCCCCACCACACAAGGTTGGGTTCCAGTATCCTGAGGGTGGGGTAGTTCCTCCAACTGACATCAGCGTCTTGGTTTGAATAGAATCCCGTTGCTTGTCTTCCCTGATGGTTTGCCTAGGCCAGTGTGTGGTTGAAAGTGGGATTTGGGATCTAAAACTAAGTATTAGCGTGTGCCTCTCCATGGGTAGTGGAGATGTTTAAACTACAACCCACAACTTGGGAATTACTGTGACCCCTGGAAAATGCGTGTGCTATGTTTCCCCACGGCCAGCACACACAGGAAGAAGTGTTCTGGGGTTCTGAGTGTGGGGAGGTTCCTCCAACAGACAGCAGCACCTGGGTTGTAATAGAATCCCTTAGCTTGACTTCCCTAAGTGTTTTCCTAGGCCTAGCAGTAAGCGATGGTTGGGGATGGGCTCTAAAGCCAAGTATTAGCGAGTGCATCTCTGTGGGTAGTGGAGGGTTTTAAACTACTTCCCCAACCTTGGAACACCTGTGCCCCATAAAGATGCGTGGAATCTGTTTCCCCACCTCCAGCACACACACGGAGACGTGCTCAGGTATCCTGATTGTGGGGAGGCTCCTCCAAATGACAGCAGCGCCTGGGTTCTAAAAGAATCCGTTAGCTTGTCTTCCCTGATGGCATGCCTAGGTTGGAGAGTGGGGGAAAGTGGGGGTTGGGCTCTAAACCAAGTATAAGCGAGAGCCTATCCATGGGATGTGGGTTTTTAACCTACAACCCACAACCATGGAATAAATGTGCCCCCTGAAAGATGCTTTGACTGTTTCCCTACATCCAGCACACACACGAAGATGTGTTCTTGTATTCTGAGTGTGGGGAAGTTCCTCAAACTGACAGCGGCACCTGGGTTCTATTAGTATCCCTTAGCTTCTGTTCCCTGAGTGTTCTCTTAGACCAGGCCATGAGGGAAAGCTGGGGGTTGGGCTTGGAGGCCACGTAGCAGTGAGTGCCCCCTGAGCCATTGAATAAGTACTTAGAGGACTTCTCCCTAAACGGAACACCTTTTCCTCCATTCATCTGGGTGCAGTGGGGCTGCACATTTCTCCCACACCTAAGAATGTGTTCTGGAATTCTGAGTGCAGGGAAGTTCCTCCAACTGACAGCAGCGCCTGGGTTCTAATTGAATCCCTTTGCTTGTCTTCCCTGATGGAAAGCCTAGGCGGGAGTGCGGGGGAAAGTGTGGTTTGGGCTCCAAAACCAAGTATTTGCGATGACCTCTCTATGGTTCGTGGAGGTGTTTAAACTACATCCCTAACCTGGGAACACCTGTGCCCCCATAAAGATCCGTGGAGTCTGTTTCCACACCTCCAGCACACACACGAACACTTGCACAGTTATCCTGAGAGTGGGCAGCCTCCTCCAACTGAGAGCAGGGCCTTGGTTCTTATAAAATCGCTTAACTTGTCTACCCTGTTTGGTTGCCTGATACGGAGTGCTGGGGAAAGGGTGGGTTGGGCTCTAAATCCAAGTATTAGCGAGTGCTTCTCCATGGGATTTGGAGGTTATTAACCAAAAGCCCACAGCATGGGAATACCTGTGCTCCTTGAAAAAAGCGTGGACTCTGTATCCCCACCACCAGAACACACATGAAGAAGTTTTCTGCTATCCTGAGTGTGGGCTGGCAATTTCAGGTGACAGAAGCGGCTGGGTTCTAATAGAATCCCTTAGCTTGTAATCCCTGAGTGTTTCCCTAGGACTGACTCTGAGAGAAACCTGGGGGTTGGGCTTTGAGGCCAAATAGTAGCGAGTGTCCCCGATGGACTGAGGAAGTATTTAGATGAATTCTCCATAAAGGGAAACACCTGAGCACCCATTCATCTGCGTGGAGTGGGGCTTCAAATCTCCCCACCACACAAGGTTGGGTTCCAGTATCCTGAGGGTGGGGTTGTTCCTCCAACTGACATCAGCGTCTTAGTTTGAAAAGAATCCCTTTGCTTGTCTTCCCTGATGGTTTGCATAGGCCAGTGTGTGGTTGAAAGTGGGATTTGGGATCTTAAACTAAGTATTAGCGTGTGCCTCTCCATGGGTAGTGGAGATGTTTAAACTACAACCCACAACTTGGGAATTACTGTGACCCCTGAAAAATGCGTGTGCTATGTTTCCCCACGTCCAGCACACACAGGAAGAAGTGTTCTGGGGTTCTGAGTGTGGGGAGGTTCCTCCAACAGACAGCAGCACCTGGGTTGTAATAGAATCCCTTAGCTTGACTTCCCTAAGTGTTTTCCTAGGCCTAGCAGTAAGCGATGGTGGGGGATGGGCTCTAAAGCCAAGTATTAGCGAGTGCATCTCTGTGGGTAGTGGAGGGTTTTAAACTACTTCCCCAACCTTGGAACACCTGTGCCCCATAAAGATGCGTGGAATCTGTTTCCCCACCTCCAGCACACACACGGAGACGTGCTCAGGTATCCTGATTGTGGGGAGGCTCCTCCAAATGACAGCAGCGCCTGGGTTCTAAAAGAATCCCTTAGCTTGTCTTCCCTGATGGCATGCCTAGGCTGGAGAGTGGGGGAAAGTGGGGGTTGGGCTCTAAACCAAGTATAAGCGAGAGCCTATCCATGGGATGTGGGTTTTAAACCTACAACCCACAACCATGGAATAAATGTGCCCCCTGAAGATGCTTTGACTGTTTCCCTACATCCAGCACACACACGAAGATGTGTTCTGGTATTCTGGGTGTGGGGAAGTTCCTCAAACTGACAGCAGCAACTGGATTCTATTAATACCCCTTAGCTTCTGTTCCCTGAGTGTTCTTTAGGCCAGGCCATGAGGGAAAGCTGGGGGTTGGGCTTGGAGGCCACATAGCAGTGAGTGCCCCCTGATCCATTGAGGAAGTTCTTAGAGGACTTCTCCCTAAAGGGAACACCTTTTCCTGCATTCATCTGGGTGCAGTGGGGCTGCACATCTCTCCCACACCTAAGAATGTGTTCTGGAATTCTGAGTGCAGGGAAGTTCCTCCAACTGACAGCAGCGCCTGGGTTCTAATTGAATCCCTTTGCTTGTCTTCCCTGATGGAAAGCCTAGGCGGGAGTGCGGGGGAAAGTGTGGTTTGGGCTCCAAAACCAAGTATTTGCGATGACCTCTCTATGGTTTGTGGAGGTGTTTAAACTACATCCCTAACCTGGGAACACCTGTGCCCCCATAAAGATCCGTGGAGTCTGTTTCCACACCTCCAGCACACACACGAACACTTGCACAGTTATCCTGAGAGTGGGCAGCCTCCTCCAACTGAGAGCAGGGCCTTGGTTCTTATAAAATCGCTTAACTTGTCTAACCTGTTTGGTTGCCTGATACGGAGTGCTGGGGAAAGGGTGGGTTGGGCTCTAAATCCAAGTATTAGCGAGTGCTTCTCCATGGGATTTGGAGGTTATTAACCAAAACCCCACAACATGGGAATACCTGTGCTCCTTGAAAAAAGCGTGGACTCTGTATCCCCACCACCAGAACACACTTGAAGAAGTTTTCTGCTATCCTGAGTGTGGGCTGGCAATTTCAGGTGACAGAAGCGGCTGGGTTCTAATAGAATCCCTTAGCTTGTAATCCCTGAGTGTTTCCCTAGGACTGACTCTGAGAGAAACCTGGGGGTTGGGCTTTGAGGCCAAATAGTAGCGAGTGTCCCCGATGGACTGAGGAAGTATTTAGATGAATCTCCATAAAGGGAACACGTGAGCACCCATTCATCTGCGTGGAGTGGGGCTTCAAATCTCCCCACCACACAAGGTTGGGTTCCAGTATCCTGAGGGTGGGGTAGATCCTCCAACTGACATCAGGTCTTGGTTTGAATACAATCCCTTTGCTTGTCTTCCCTGATGGTTTGCCTAGGCCAGTGTGTGGTTGAAAGTGGGATTTGGGATCTAAAACTAAGTATTAGCGTGTGCCTCTCCATGGGTAGTGGAGATGTTTAAACTACAACCCACAACTTGGGAATTACTGTGACCCCTGAAAAATGCGTGTGCTATGTTTCCCCACGTCCAGAACACACCGGAAGAAGTGCTCTGGGGTTCTGAGAGTGGGGAGGTTCCTCCAACACACAGCAGCACCTGGGTTTTAATAGAATCCCTTAGCTTGACTTCCCTAAGTGTTTTCCTAGGCCTAGCAGTAAGCGATGGTGGGGGATGGGCTCTAAAGCCAAGTATTAGCGAGTGCATCTCTGTGGGTAGTGGAGGGTTTTAAACTACTTCCCCAATCTTGGAACACCTGTGCCGCATAACGATGCGTGGAATCTGTTTCCCCACCTCCAGCACACACACGGAGACGTGCTCAGGTATCCTGATTCTGGGGAGGCTCCTCCAAATGACAGCAGCGCCTGGGATCTAAAAGAATCCCTTAGCTTGTCTTCCCTGATGGCATGCCTAGGCTGGAGAGTGGGGGAAAGTTGGGGTTGGGCTCTAAACCAAGTATAAGCGAGAGCCTATCCATGGGATGTGGGTTTTTAACCTACAACCCACAACCATGGAATAAATGTGCCCCCTGAAAGATGCTTTGACTGTTTCCCTACATCCAGCACACACACGAAGATGTGTTCTTGTATTCTGAGTGTAGGGAAGTTCCTCAAACTGACAGCAGCATCTGGATTCTATTAGTATCCCTTAGCTTCTGTTCCCTGAGTGTTCTCTTAGACCAGGCCATGAGGGAAAGCTGGGGGTTGGGCTTGGAGGCCACGTAGCAGTGAGTGCCCCCTGATCCATTGAGGAAGTACTTAGAGGACTTCTCCCTAAAGGGAACACCTTTTCCTGCATTCATCTGGGTGCAGTGGGGCTGCACATCTCTCCCACACCTAAGAATGTGTTCTGGAATTCTGAGTGCAGGGAAGTTCCTCCAACTGACAGCAGCGCCTGGGTTCTAATTGAATCCCTTTGCTTGTCTTCCCTGATGGAAAGCCTAGGCGGGAGTGCGGGGGAAAGTGTGGTTTGGGCTCCAAAACCAAGTATTTGCGATGACCTCTCTATGGTTTGTGGAGGTGTTTAAACTACATCCCTAACCTGGGAACACCTGTGCCCCCATAAAGATCCGTGGAGTCTGTTTCCACACCTGCAGCACACACACAAACACTTGCACAGTTATCCTGAGAGTGGGCAGCCTCCTCCTACTGAGAGCAGGGCCTTGGTTCTTATAAAATCGCTTAACTTGTCTACCCTGTTTGGTTGCCTGATACGGAGTGCTGGGGAAAGGGTGGGTTGGGCTCTAAATCCAAGTATTAGCGAGTGCTTCTCCATGGGATTTGGAGGTTATTAACCAAAACCCCACAACATGGGAATACCTGTGCTCCTTGAAAAAAGCGTGGACTCTGTATCCCCACAACCAGAACACACTTGAAGAAGTTTTCTGCTATCCTGAGTGTGGGCTGGCAATTTCAGGTGACAGAAGCGGCTGGGTTCTAATAGAATCCCTTAGCTTGTAATCCCTGAGTGTTTCCCTAGGACTGACTCTGAGAGAAACCTGGGGGTTGGGCTTTGAGGCCAAATAGTAGCGAGTGTCCCCGATGGACTGAGGAAGTATTATATGAATCTCCATAAAGGGAACACGTGAGCACCCATTCATCTGCGTGGAGTGGGGCTTCAAATCTCCCCACCACACAAGGTTGGGTTCCAGTATCCTGAGGGTGGGGTAGTTCCTCCAACTGACATCAGCGTCTTGGTTTGAATAGAATCCCTTTGCTTGTCTTCCCTGATGGTTTGCCTAGGCCAGTGTGTGGTTGAAAGTGGGATTTGGGATCTAAAACTAAGTATTAGCGTGTGCCTCTCCATGGGTAGTGGAGATGTTTAAACTACAACCCACAACTTGGGAATTACTGTGACCCCTGAAAAATGCGTGTGCTATGTTTCCCCACGTCCAGAACACACCGGAAGAAGTGCTCTGGGGTTCTGAGAGTGGGGAGGTTCCTCCAACAGACAGCAGCACCTGGGTTGTAATAGAATCCCTTAGCTTGACTTCCCTAAGTGTTTTCCTAGGCCTAGCAGTAAGCGATGGTGGGGGATGGGCTCTAAAGCCAAGTATTAGCGAGTGCATCTCTGTGGGTAGTGGAGGGTTTTAAACTACTTCCCCAATCTTGGAACACCTGTGCCGCATAACGATGCGTGGAATCTGTTTCCCCACCTCCAGCACACACACGGAGACGTGCTCAGGTATCCTGATTGTGGGGAGGCTCCTCCAAATGACAGCAGCGCCTGGGTTCTAAAAGAATCCCTTAGCTTGTCTTCCCTGATGGCATGCCTAGGCTGGAGAGTGAGGGAAAGTGGGGGTTGGGCTCTAAACCAAGTATAAGCGAGAGCCTATCCATGGGATGTGGGTTTTTAACCTACAACCCACAACCATGGAATAAATGTGCCCCCTGAAAGATGCTTTGACTGTTTCCCTACATCCAGCACACACACGAAGATGTGTTCTTGTATTCTGAGTGTAGGGAAGTTCCTCAAACTGACAGCAGCACCTGGATTCTATTAGTATCCCTTAGCTTCTGTTCCCTGAGTGTTCTCTTAGACCAGGCCATGAGGGAAAGCTGGGGGTTGGGCTTGGAGGCCACGTAGCAGTGAGTGCCCCCTGATCCATTGAGGAAGTACTTAGAGGACTTCTCCCTTAATGAAACACCTTTTCCTGCATTCATCTGGGTGCAGTGGGGCTGCACAACTCTCCCACACCGAAGAATGTGTTCTGGAATTCTGAGAGCAGGGAAGTTCCTGCAACTGACAGCAGCGCTTGGGTTCAAATTGAATCCCTTTGCTTGTCTTACCTGATGGAAAGCCTAGGCGGGAGTGCGGGGGAAAGTGTGGTTTGGGCTCCAAAACCCAGTATTGGCGATGACCACTCTTTGGTTTGTGGAGGTGTTTAAACTACATCCCTAAGCTGGGAACACCTGTGCCCCCATAAAGATCCGTGGAGTCTGTTTCCACACCTGCAGCACACACACAAACACTTGCACAGTTATCCTGAGAGTGGGCAGCCTCCTCCTACTGAGAGCAGGGCCTTGGGTCTTATAAAATCGCTTAACTTGTCTACCCTGTTTGGTTGCCTGATACGGAGTGCTGGGGAAAGGGTGGGTTGGGCTCTAAATCCAAGTATTAGCGAGTGCTTCTCCATGGGATTTGGAGGTTATTAACCAAAACCCCACAACATGGGAATACCTGTGCTCCTTGAAAAAAGCGTGGACTCTGTATCCCCACAACCAGAACACACTTGAAGAAGTTTTCTACTATCCTGAGTGTGGGCTGGCAATTTCAGGTGACAGAAGCGGCTGGGTTCTAATAGAATCCCTTAGCTTGTAATCCCTGAGTGTTTCCCTAGGACTGACTCTGAGAGAAACCTGGGGGTTGGGCTTTGAGGCCAAATAGTAGCGAGTGTCCCCGATGGACTGAGGAAGTATTTAGATGAATCTCCATAAAGGGAACACGTGAGCACCCATTCATCTGCGTGGAGTGGGGCTTCAAATCTCCCCACCACACAAGGTTGGGTTCCAGTATCCTGAGGGTGGGGTAGTTCCTCCAACTGACATCAGCGTCTTGGTTTGAATAGAATCCCTTTGCTTGTATTCCCTGATGGTTTGCCTAGGCCAGTGTGTGGTTGAAAGTGGGATTTGGGATCTAAAACTAAGTATTAGCGTGTGCCTCTCCATGGGTAGTGGAGATGTTTAAACTACAACCCACAACTTGGGAATTACTGTGACCCCTGAAAAATGCGTGTGCTATGTTTCCCCACGTCCAGAACACACCGGAAGAAGTGCTCTGGGGTTCTGAGAGTGGGGAGGTTCCTCCAACAGACAGCAGCACCTGGGTTTTAATAGAATCCCTTAGCTTGACTTCCCTAAGTGTTTTCCTAGGCCTAGCAGTAAGCGATGGTGGGGGATGGGCTCTAAAGCCAAGTATTAGCGAGTGCATCTCTGTGGGTAGTGGAGGGTTTTAAACTACTTCCCCAATCTTGGAACACCTGTGCCGCATAACGATGCGTGGAATCTGTTTCCCCACCTCCAGCACACACACGGAGACGTGCTCAGGTATCCTGATTGTGGGGAGGCTCCTCCAAATGACAGCAGCGCCTGGGTTCTAAAAGAATCCCTTAGCTTGTCTTCCCAGATGGCATGCCTAGGCTGGAGAGTGAGGGAAAGTGGGGGTTGGGATCTAAACCAAGTATAAGCGAGAGCCTATCCATGGGATGTGGGTTTTTAACCTACAACCCACAACCATGGAATAAATGTGCCCCCTGAAAATGCTTTGACTGTTTCCCTACATCCAGCACACACACGAAGATGTGTTCTTGTATTCTGAGTGTAGGGAAGTTCCTCAAACTGACAGCAGCACCTGGATTCTATTAGTATCCCTTAGCTTCTGTTCCCTGAGTGTTCTCTTAGACCAGGCCATGAGGGAAAGCTGGGGGTTGGGCTTGGAGGCCACGTAGCAGTGAGTGCCCCCTGATCCATTGAGGAAGTACTTAGAGGACTTCTCCCTTAATGAAACACCTTTTCCTGCATTCATCTGGGTGCAGTGGGGCTGCACAACTCTCCCACACCGAAGAATGTGTTCTGGAATTCTGAGAGCAGGGAAGTTCCTGCAACTGACAGCAGCGCCTGGGTTCTAATTGAATCCCTTTGCTTGTCTTCCCTGATGGAAAGCCTAGGCGGGAGTGCGGGGGAAAGTGTGGTTTGGGCTCCAAAACCCAGTATTGGCGATGACCACTCTTTGGTTTGTGGAGGTGTTTAAACTACATCCCTAACCTGGGAACACCTGTGCCCCCATGAAGATCCGTGGAGTCTGTTTCCACATCTCCAGCACACACACGAACACTTGCACAGTTATCCTGAGAGTGGGCAGCCTCCTCCAACTGAGAGCAGGGCCTTGGTTCTTATAAAATCGCTTAACTTGTCTACCCTGTTTGGTTGCCTGATACGGAGTGCTGGGGAAAGGGTGGGTTGGGCTCTAAATCCAAGTATTAGCGAGTGCTTCTCCATGGGATTTGGAGGTTATTAACCAAAAGCCCACAGCATGGGAATACCTGTGCTCCTTGAAAAAAGCGTGGACTCTGTATCCCCACCACCAGAACACACATGAAGAAGTTTTCTGCTATCCTGAGTGTGGGCTGGCAATTTCAGGTGACAGAAGCGGCTGGGTTCTAATAGAATCCCTTAGCTTGTAATCCCTGAGTGTTTCCCTAGGACTGACTCTGAGAGAAACCTGGGGGTTGGGCTTTGAGGCCAAATAGTAGCGAGTGTCCCCGATGGACTGAGGAAGTATTTAGATGAATTCTCCATAAAGGGAAACACCTGAGCACCCATTCATCTGCGTGGAGTGGGGCTTCAAATCTCCCCACCACACAAGGTTGGGTTCCAGTATCCTGAGGGTGGGGTAGTTCCTCCAACTGACATCAGCGTCTTGGTTTGAATAGAATCCCTTTGCTTGTCTTCCCTGATGGTTTGCCTAGGCCAGTGTGTGGTTGAAAGTGGGATTTGGGATCTAAAACTAAGTATTAGCGTGTGCCTCTCCATGGGTAGTGGAGATGTTTAAACTACAACCCACAACTTGGGAATTACTGTGACCCCTGGAAAATGCGTGTGCTATGTTTCCCCACGTCCAGCACACACAGGAAGAAGTGTTCTGGGGTTGTGAGTGTGGGGAGGTTCCTCCAACAGACAGCAGCACCTGGGTTGTAATAGAATCCCTTAGCTTGACTTCCCTAAGTGTTTTCCTAGGCCTAGCAGTAAGCGATGGTTGGGGATGGGCTCTAAAGCCAAGTATTAGCGAGTGCATCTCTGTGGGTAGTGGAGGGTTTTAAACTACTTCCCGAACCTTGGAACACCTGTGCCCCATAAAGATTCGTGGAATCTGTTTCCCCACCTCCAGCACACACACGGAGACGTGCTCAGGTATCCTGATTGTGGGGAGGCTCCTCCAAATGTCAGCAGCGCCTGGGTTCTAAAAGAATCCCTTAGCTTGTCTTCCCTGATGGCATGCCTAGGCTGGAGAGTGGGGGAAAGTGGGGGTTGGGCTCTAAACCAAGTATAAGCGAGAGCCTATCCATGGGATGTGGGTTTTTAACCTACAACCCACAACCATGGAATAAATGTGCCCCCTGAAAGATGCTTTGACTGTTTCCCTACATCCAGCACACACACGAAGATGTGTTCTTGTATTCTGACTGTGGGGAAGTTCCTCAAACTGACAGCGGCACCTGGATTCAATTAGTATCCCTTAGCTTATGTTCCCTGATTGTTCTCTTAGACCAGGCCATGAGGGAAAGCTGGGGGTTGGGCTTGGAGGCCACGTAGCATTGAGTGCCCCCTGATCCATTGAGGAAGTACTTAGAGGACTTCTCCCTAAAGGGAACACCTTTTCCTGCATTCATCTGGGTGCAGTGGGGCTGCACATCTCTCCCACACCTAAGAATGTGTTCTGGAATTCTGAGTGCAGGGAAGTTCCTCCAACTGACAGCAGCACCTGGGTTCTAATTGAATCCCTTTGCTTGTCTTCCCTGATGGAAAGCCTAGGCGGGAGTGCGGGGGAAAGTGTGGTTTGGGCTCCAAAACCAAGTATTTGCGATGACCTCTCTATGGTTCGTGGAGGTGTTTAAACTACATCCCTAACCTGGGAACACCTGTGCCCCCATAAAGATCCGTGGAGTCTGTTTCCACACCTCCAGCACACACACGAACACTTGCACAGTTATCCTGAGAGTGGGCAGCCTCCTCCAACTGAGAGCAGGGCCTTGGTTCTTATAAAATCGCTTAACTTGTCTACCCTGTTTGGTTGCCTGATACGGAGTGCTGGGGAAAGGGTGGGTTGGGCTCTAAATCCAAGTATTAGCGAGTGCTTCTCCATGGGATTTGGAGGTTATTAACCAAAAGCCCACAGCATGGGAATACCTGTGCTCCTTGAAAAAAGCGTGGACTCTGTATCCCCACCACCAGAACACACATGAAGAAGTTTTCTGCTATCCTGAGTGTGGGCTGGCAATTTCAGGTGACAGAAGCGGCTGGGTTCTAATAGAATCCCTTAGCTTGTAATCCCTGAGTGTTTCCCTAGGACTGACTCTGAGAGAAACCTGGGGCTTGGGCTTTGAGGCCAAATAGTAGCGAGTGTCCCCGATGGACTGAGGAAGTATTTAGATGAATTCTCCATAAAGGGAAACACCTGAGCACCCATTCATCTGCGTGGAGTGGGGCTTCAAATCTCCCCACCACACAAGGTTGGGTTCCAGTATCCTGAGGGTGGGGTAGTTCCTCCAACTGACATCAGCGTCTTGGTTTGAATAGAATCCCGTTGCTTGTCTTCCCTGATGGTTTGCCTAGGCCAGTGTGTGGTTGAAAGTGGGATTTGGGATCTAAAACTAAGTATTAGCGTGTGCCTCTCCATGGGTAGTGGAGATGTTTAAACTACAACCCACAACTTGGGAATTACTGTGACCCCTGGAAAATGCGTGTGCTATGTTTCCCCACGGCCAGCACACACAGGAAGAAGTGTTCTGGGGTTCTGAGTGTGGGGAGGTTCCTCCAACAGACAGCAGCACCTGGGTTGTAATAGAATCCCTTAGCTTGACTTCCCTAAGTGTTTTCCTAGGCCTAGCAGTAAGCGATGGTTGGGGATGGGCTCTAAAGCCAAGTATTAGCGAGTGCATCTCTGTGGGTAGTGGAGGGTTTTAAACTACTTCCCCAACCTTGGAACACCTGTGCCCCATAAAGATGCGTGGAATCTGTTTCCCCACCTCCAGCACACACACGGAGACGTGCTCAGGTATCCTGATTGTGGGGAGGCTCCTCCAAATGACAGCAGCGCCTGGGTTCTAAAAGAATCCGTTAGCTTGTCTTCCCTGATGGCATGCCTAGGTTGGAGAGTGGGGGAAAGTGGGGGTTGGGCTCTAAACCAAGTATAAGCGAGAGCCTATCCATGGGATGTGGGTTTTTAACCTACAACCCACAACCATGGAATAAATGTGCCCCCTGAAAGATGCTTTGACTGTTTCCCTACATCCAGCACACACACGAAGATGTGTTCTTGTATTCTGAGTGTGGGGACGTTCCTCAAACTGACAGCGGCACCTGGATTCTATTAGTATCCCTTAGCTTCTGTTCCCTGAGTGTTCTCTTAGACCAGGCCATGAGGGAAAGCTGGGGGTTGGGCTTGGAGGCCACGTAGCAGTGAGTGCCCCCTGATCCATTGAATAAGTACTTAGAGGACTTCTCCCTAAACGGAACACCTTTTCCTCCATTCATCTGGGTGCAGTGGGGCTGCACATCTCTCCCACACCTAAGAATGTGTTCTGGAATTCTGAGTGCAGGGAAGTTCCTCCAACTGACAGCAGCGCCTGGGTTCTAATTGAATCCCTTTGCTTGTCTTCCCTGATGGAAAGCCTAGGCGGGAGTGCGGGGGAAAGTGTGGTTTGGGCTCCAAAACCAAGTATTTGCGATGACCTCTCTATGGTTCGTGGAGGTGTTTAAACTACATCCCTAACCTGGGAACACCTGTGCCCCCATAAAGATCCGTGGAGTCTGTTTCCACACCTCCAGCACACACACGAACACTTGCACAGTTATCCTGAGAGTGGGCAGCCTCCTCCAACTGAGAGCAGGGCCTTGGTTCTTATAAAATCGCTTAACTTGTCTACCCTGTTTGGTTGCCTGATACGGAGTGCTGGGGAAAGGGTGGGTTGGGCTCTAAATCCAAGTATTAGCGAGTGCTTCTCCATGGGATTTGGAGGTTATTAACCAAAAGCCCACAGCATGGGAATACCTGTGCTCCTTGAAAAAAGCGTGGACTCTGTATCCCCACCACCAGAACACACATGAAGAAGTTTTCTGCTATCCTGAGTGTGGGCTGGCAATTTCAGGTGACAGAAGCGGCTGGGTTCTAATAGAATCCCTTAGCTTGTAATCCCTGAGTGTTTCCCTAGGACTGACTCTGAGAGAAACCTGGGGGTTGGGCTTTGAGGCCAAATAGTAGCGAGTGTCCCCGATGGACTGAGGAAGTATTTAGATGAATTCTCCATAAAGGGAAACACCTGAGCACCCATTCATCTGCGTGGAGTGGGGCTTCAAATCTCCCCACCACACAAGGTTGGGTTCCAGTATCCTGAGGGTGGGGTAGTTCCTCCAACTGACATCAGCGTCTTGGTTTGAATAGAATCCCTTTGCTTGTCTTCCCTGATGGTTTGCCTAGGCCAGTGTGTGGTTGAAAGTGGGATTTGGGATCTAAAACTAAGTATTAGCGTGTGCCTCTCCATGGGTAGTGGAGATGTTTAAACTACAACCCACAACTTGGGAATTACTGTGACCCCTGAAAAATGCGTGTGCTATGTTTCCCCACGTCCAGCACACACAGGAAGAAGTGTTCTGGGGTTCTGAGTGTGGGGAGGTTCCTCCAACAGACAGCAGCACCTGGGTTGTAATAGAATCCCTTAGCTTGACTTCCCTAAGTGTTTTCCTAGGCCTAGCAGTAAGCGATGGTGGGGGATGGGCTCTAAAGCCAAGTATTAGCGAGTGCATCTCTGTGGGTAGTGGAGGGTTTTAAACTACTTCCCGAACCTTGGAACACCTGTGCCCCATAAAGATGCGTGGAATCTGTTTCCCCACCTCCAGCACACACACGGAGACTTGCTCAGGTATCCTGATTGTGGGGAGGCTCCTCCAAATGTCAGCAGCGCCTGGGTTCTAAAAGAATCCCTTAGCTTGTCTTCCCTGATGGCATGCCTAGGCTGGAGAGTGGGGGAAAGTGGGGGTTGGGCTCTAAACCAAGTATAAGCGAGAGCCTATCCATGGGATGTGGGTTTTTAACCTACAACCCACAACCATGGAATAAATGTGCCCCCTGAAAGATGCTTTGACTGTTTCCCTACATCCAGCACACACACGAAGTTGTGTTCTTGTATTCTGAGTGTGGGGAAGTTCCTCAAACTGACAGCGGCACCTGGATTCTATTAGTATCCCTTAGCTTCTGTTCCCTGAGTGTTCTCTTAGACCAGGCCATGAGGGAAAGCTGGGGGTTGGGCTTGGAGGGCACGTAGCAGTGAGTGCCCCCTGATCCATTGAGGAAGTACTTAGAGGACTTCTCCCTAAAGGGAACACCTTTTCCTCCATTCATCTGGGTGCAGTGGGGCTGCACATCTCTCCCACACCTAAGAATGTGTTCTGGAATTCTGAGGGCAGGGAAGTTCCTCCAACTGACAGCAGCGCCTGGGTTCTAATTGAATCCCTTTGCTTGTCTTCCCTGATGGAAAGCCTAGGCGGGAGTGCGGGGGAAAGTGTGGTTTGGGCTCCAAAACCAAGTATTTGCGATGACCTCTCTATGGTTTGTGGAGGTGTTTAAACTACATCCCTAACCTGGGAACACCTGTGCCCCCATAAAGATCCGTGGAGTCTGTTTCCACACCTCCAGCACACACACGAACACTTGCACAGTTATCCTGAGAGTGGGCAGCCTCCTCCAACTGAGAGCAGGGCCTTGGTTGTTATAAAATCGCTTAACTTGTCTACCCTCTTTGGTTACCTGATACGGAGTGCTGGGGAAAGGGTGGGTTGGGCTCTAAATCCAAGTATTAGCGAGTGCTTCTCCATGGGATTTGGAGGTTATTAACCAAAAGCCCACAGCATGGGAATACCTGTGCTCCTTGAAAAAAGCGTGGACTCTGTATCCCCACCACCAGAACACACATGAAGAAGTTTTCTGCTATCCTGAGTGTGGGCTGGCAATTTCAGGTGACAGAAGCGGCTGGGTTCTAATAGAATCCCTTAGCTTGTAATCCCTGAGTGTTTCCCTAGGACTGACTCTGAGAGAAACCTGGGGGTTGGGCTTTGAGGCCAAATAGTAGCGAGTGTCCCCGATGGACTGAGGAAGTATTTAGATGAATTCTCCATAAAGGGAAACACCGGAGCACCCATTCATCTGCGTGGAGTGGGGCTTCAAATCTCCCCACCACACAAGGTTGGGTTCCAGTATCCTGAGGGTGGGGTAGTTCCTCCAACTGACATCAGCGTCTTGGTTTGAATAGAATCCCTTTGCTTGTCTTCCCTGATGGTTTGCCTAGGCCAGTGTGTGGTTGAAAGTGGGATTTGGGATCTAAAACTAAGTATTAGCGTGTGCCTCTCCATGGGTAGTGGAGATGTTTAAACTACAACCCACAACTTGGGAATTACTGTGACCCCTGGAAAATGCATGTGCTATGTTTCCCCAAGTCCAGCACACACAGGAAGAAGTGTTCTGGGGTTCTGAGTGTGGGGAGGTTCCTCCAACAGACAGCAGCACCTGGGTTGTAATAGAATCCCTTAGCTTGACTTCCCTAAGTGTTTTCCTAGGCCTAGCAGTAAGCGATGGTTGGGGATGGGCTCTAAAGCCAAGTATTAGCGAGTGCATCTCTGTGGGTAGTGGAGGGTTTTAAACTACTTCCCCAACCTTGGAACACCTGTGCCGCATAACGATGCGTGGAATCTGTTTCCCCACCTCCAGCACACACACGGAGACGTGCTCAGGTATCCTGATTGTGGGGAGGCTCCTCCAAATGACAGCAGCGCCTGGGTTCTAAAAGAATCCCTTAGCTTGTCTTCCCTGATGGCATGCCTAGGCTGGAGAGTGGGGGAAAGTGGGGGTTGGGCTCTAAACCAAGTATAAGCGAGAGCCTATCCATGGGATGTGGGTTTTTAACCTACAACCCACAACCATGGAATAAATGTGCCCCCTGAAAGATGATTTGACTGTTTCCCTACATCCAGCACACACACGAAGATGTGTTCTTGTATTCTGAGTGTGGGGAAGTTCCTCAAACTGACAGCGGCACCTGGATTCTATTAGTATCCCTTAGCTTCTGTTCCCTGAGTGTTCTCTTAGACCAGGCCATGAGGGAAAGCTGGGGGTTGGGCTTGGAGGCCACGTAGCAGTGAGTGCCCCCTGATCCATTGAGGAAGTACTTAGAGGACTTCTCCCTAAAGGGAACACCTTTTCCTGCATTCATCTGGGTGCAGTGGGGCTGCACATCTCTCCCACACCTAAGAATGTGTTCTGGAATTCTGAGTGCGGGGAAGTTCTTCCAACTGACAGCAGCGCCTGGGTTCTAATTGAATCCCTTTGCTTGTCTTCCCTGATGGAAAGCCTAGGCGGGAGTGCGGGGGAAACTGTGGTTTGGGCTCCAAAACCAAGTATTTGTGATGACCTCTCTATGGTTCGTGGAGGTGTTTAAACTACATCCCTAACCTGGGAACACCTGTGCCCCCATAAAGATCCGTGGAGTCTGTTTCCACACCTCCAGCACACACACGAACACTTGCACAGTTATCCTGAGAGTGGGCAGCCTCCTCCAACTGAGAGCAGGGCCTTGGTTCTTATAAAATCGCTTAACTTGTCTACCCTGTTTGGTTGCCTGATACGGAGTGCTGGGGAAAGGGTGGGTTGGGCTCTAAATCCAAGTATTAGCGAGTGCTTCTCCATGGGATTTGGAGGTTATTAACCAAAAGCCCACAGCATGGGAATACCTGTGCTCCTTGAAAAAAGCGTGGACTCTGTATCCCCACCACCAGAACACACATGAAGAAGTTTTCTGATATCTTGAGTGTGGGCTGGCAACTTCAGGTGACAGAAGCGGCTGGGTTCTAATAGAATCCCTTAGCTTGTAATCCCTGAGTGTTTCCCTAGGACTGACTCTGAGAGAAACCTGGGGGTTGGGCTTTGAGGCCAAATAGTAGCGAGTGTCCCCGATGGACTGAGGAAGTATTTAGATGAATTCTCCATAAAGGGAAACACCGGAGCACCCATTCATCTGCGTGGAGTGGGGCTTCAAATCTCCCCACCACACAAGGTTGGGTTCCAGTATCCTGAGGGTGGGGTAGTTCCTCCAACTGACATCAGCGTCTTGGTTTGAATAGAATCCCTTTGCTTGTCTTCCCTGATGGTTTGCCTAGGCCAGTGTGTGGTTGAAAGTGGGATTTGGGATCTAAAACTAAGTATTAGCGTGTGCCTCTCCATGGGTAGTGGAGATGTTTAAACTACAACCCACAACTTGGGAATTACTGTGACCCCTGAAAAATGCGTGTGCTATGTTTCCCCAAGTCCAGCACACACAGGAAGAAGTGTTCTGGGGTTCTGAGTGTGGGGAGGTTCCTCCAACAGACAGCAGCACCTGGGTTGTAATAGAATCCCTTAGCTTGACTTCCCTAAGTGTTTTCCTAGGCCTAGCAGTAAGCGATGGTTGGGGATGGGCTCTAAAGCCAAGTATTAGCGAGTGCATCTCTGTGGGTAGTGGAGGGTTTTAAACTACTTCCCCAACCTTGGAACACCTGTGCCGCATAACGATGCGTGGAATCTGTTTCCCCACCTCCAGCACACACACGGAGACGTGCTCAGGTATCCTGATTGTGGGGAGGCTCCTCCAAATGACAGCAGCGCCTGGGTTCTAAAAGAATCCCTTAGCTTGTCTTCCCTGATGGCATGCCTAGGCTGGAGAGTGGGGGAAAGTGGGGGTTGGGCTCTAAACCAAGTATAAGCGAGAGCCTATCCATGGGATGTGGGTTTTTAACCTACAACCCACAACCATGGAATAAATGTGCCCCCTGAAAGATGATTTGACTCTTTCCCTACATCCAGCACACACACGAAGATGTGTTCTTGTATTCTGAGTGTGGGGAAGTTCCTCAAACTGACAGCGGCACCTGGATTCTATTAGTATCCCTTAGCTTCTGTTCCCTGAGTGTTCTCTTAGACCAGGCCATGAGGGAAAGCTGGGGGTTGGGCTTGGAGGCCACGTAGCAGTGAGTGCCCCCTGATCCATTGAGGAAGTACTTAGAGGACTTCTCCCTAAAGGGAACACCTTTTCCTGCATTCATCTGGGTGCAGTGGGGCTGCACATCTCTCCCACACCTAAGAATGTGTTCTGGAATTCTGAGTGCGGGGAAGTTCTTCCAACTGACAGCAGCGCCTGGGTTCTAATTGAATCCCTTTGCTTGTCTTCCCTGATGGAAAGCCTAGGCGGGAGTGCGGGGGAAACTGTGGTTTGGGCTCCAAAACCAAGTATTTGTGATGACCTCTCTATGGTTCGTGGAGGTGTTTAAACTACATCCCTAACCTGGGAACACCTGTGCCCCCATAAAGATCCGTGGAGTCTGTTTCCACACCTCCAGCACACACACGAACACTTGCACAGTTATCCTGAGAGTGGGCAGCCTCCTCCAACTGAGAGCAGGGCCTTGGTTCTTATAAAATCGCTTAACTTGTCTACCCTGTTTGGTTGCCTGATACGGAGTGCTGGGGAAAGGGTGGGTTGGGCTCTAAATCCAAGTATTAGCGAGTGCTTCTCCATGGGATTTGGAGGTTATTAACCAAAAGCCCACAGCATGGGAATACCTGTGCTCCTTGAAAAAAGCGTGGACTCTGTATCCCCACCACCAGAACACACATGAAGAAGTTTTCTGCTATCTTGAGTGTGGGCTGGCAACTTCAGGTGACAGAAGCGGCTGGGTTCTAATAGAATCCCTTAGCTTGTAATCCCTGAGTGTTTCCCTAGGACTGACTCTGAGAGAAACCTGGGGGTTGGGCTTTGAGGCCAAATAGTAGCGAGTGTCCCCGATGGACTGAGGTAGTATTTAGATGAATTCTCCATAAAGGGAAACACCTGAGCACCCATTCATCTGCGTGGAGTGGGGCTTCAAATCTCCCCACCACACAAGGTTGGGTTCCAGTATCCTGAGGGTGGGGTAGTTCCTCCAACTGACATCAGCGTCTTGGTTTGAATAGAATCCCTTTGCTTGTCTTCCCTGATGGTTTGCCTAGGCCAGTGTGTGGTTGAAAGTGGGATTTGGGATCTAAAACTAAGTATTAGCGTGTGCCTCTCCATGGGTAGTGGAGATGTTTAAACTACAACCCACAACTTGGGAATTACTGTGACCCCTGAAAAATGCGTGTGCTATGTTTCCCCAAGTCCAGCACACACAGGAAGAAGTGTTCTGGGGTTCTGAGTGTGGGGAGGTTCCTCCAACAGACAGCAGCACCTGGGTTGTAATAGAATCCCTTAGCTTGACTTCCCTAAGTGTTTTCCTAGGCCTAGCAGTAAGCGATGGTTGGGGATGGGCTCTAAAGCCAAGTATTAGCGAGTGCATCTCTGTGGGTAGTGGAGGGTTTTAAACTACTTCCCCAACCTTGGAACACCTGTGCCGCATAACGATGCGTGGAATCTGTTTCCCCACCTCCAGCACACACACGGAGACGTGCTCAGGTATCCTGATTGTGGGGAGGCTCCTCCAAATGACAGCAGCGCCTGGGTTCTAAAAGAATCCCTTAGCTTGTCTTCCCTGATGGCATGCCTAGGCTGGAGAGTGGGGGAAAGTGGGGGTTGGGCTCTAAACCAAGTATAAGCGAGAGCCTATCCATGGGATGTGGGTTTTTAACCTACAACCCACAACCATGGAATAAATGTGCCCCCTGAAAGATGATTTGACTGTTTCCCTACATCCAGCACACACACGAAGATGTGTTCTTGTATTCTGAGTGTGGGGAAGTTCCTCAAACTGACAGCGGCACCTGGATTCTATTAGTATCCCTTAGCTTCTGTTCCCTGAGTGTTCTCTTAGACCAGGCCATGAGGGAAAGCTGGGGGTTGGGCTTGGAGGCCACGTAGCAGTGAGTGCCCCCTGATCCATTGAGGAAGTACTTAGAGGACTTCTCCCTAAAGGGAACACCTTTTCCTGCATTCATCTGGGTGCAGTGGGGCTGCACATCTCTCCCACACCTAAGAATGTGTTCTGGAATTCTGAGTGCGGGGAAGTTCCTCCAACTGACAGCAGCGCCTGGGTTCTAATTGAATCCCTTTGCTTGTCTTCCCTGATGGAAAGCCTAGGCGGGAGTGCGGGGGAAACTGTGGTTTGGGCTCCAAAACCAAGTATTTGTGATGACCTCTCTATGGTTCGTGGAGGTGTTTAAACTACATCCCTAACCTGGGAACACCTGTGCCCCCATAAAGATCCGTGGAGTCTGTTTCCACACCTCCAGCACACACACGAACACTTGCACAGTTATCCTGAGAGTGGGCAGCCTCCTCCAACTGAGAGCAGGGCCTTGGTTCTTATAAAATCGCTTAACTTGTCTACCCTGTTTGGTTGCCTGATACGGAGTGCTGGGGAAAGGGTGGGTTGGGCTCTAAATCCAAGTATTAGCGAGTGCTTCTCCATGGGATTTGGAGGTTATTAACCAAAAGCCCACAGCATGGGAATACCTGTGCTCCTTGAAAAAAGCGTGGACTCTGTATCCCCACCACCAGAACACACATGAAGAAGTTTTCTGCTATCTTGAGTGTGGGCTGGCAACTTCAGGTGACAGAAGCGGCTGGGTTCTAATAGAATCCCTTAGCTTGTAATCCCTGAGTGTTTCCCTAGGACTGACTCTGAGAGAAACCTGGGGGTTGGGCTTTGAGGCCAAATAGTAGCGAGTGTCCCCGATGGACTGAGGAAGTATTTAGATGAATTCTCCATAAAGGGAAACACCTGAGCACCCATTCATCTGCATGGAGTGGGGCTTCAAATCTCCCCACCACACAAGGTTGGGTTCCAGTATCCTGAGGGTGGGGTAGTTCCTCCAACTGACATCAGCGTCTTGGTTTGAATAGAATCCCTTTGCTTGTCTTCCCTGATGGTTTGCCTAGGCCAGTGTGTGGTTGAAAGTGGGATTTGGGATCTAAAACTAAGTATTAGCGTGTGCCTCTCCATGGGTAGTGGATATGTTTAAACTACAACCCACAACTTGGGAATTACTGTGACCCCTGGAAAATGCGTGTGCTATGTTTCCCCACGTTCAGCACACACAGGAAGAAGTGTTCTGGGGTTGTGAGTGTGGGGAGGTTCCTCCAACTGACAGCAGCACCTGGTTTGTAATAGAATCCCTTAGCTTGAATTCCCTAAGTGTTTTCCTAGGCCTAGCAGTAAGCGATGGTGGGGGATGGGCTCTAAAGCCAAGTATTAGTGAGTGCATCTCTGTGGGTAGTGGAGGGTTTTAAACTACTTCCCCAATCTTGGAACACCTGTGCCGCATAACGATGCGTGGAATCTGTTTCCCCACCTCCAGCACACACACGGAGACGTGCTCAGGTATGCTGATTGTGGGGAGGCTCCTCCAAATGACAGCAGCGCCTGGGTTCTAAAAGAATCCCTTAGCTTGTCTTCCCTGATGGCATGCCTAGGCTGGAGAGTGGGGGAAAGTGGGGGTTGGGCTCTAAACCAAGTATAAGCGAGAGCCTATCCATGGGATGTGGGTTTTTAACCTACAACCCACAACCATGGAATAAATGTGCCCCCTGAAAGATGCTTTGACTGTTTCCCTACATCCAGCACACACACGAAGATGTGTTCTTGTATTCTGAGTGTGGGGATGTTCCTCAAACTGACAGCAGCACCTGGATTCTATTAGTATCCCTTAGCTTCTGTTCCCTGAGTGTTCTCTTAGACCAGGCTATGAGGGAAAGCTGGGGGTTGGGCTTGGAGGGCACGTAGCAGTGAGTGCCCCCTGATCCATTGAGGAAGTACTTAGAGGACTTCTCCCTAAAGGGAACACCTTTTCCTGCATTCATCTGGGTGCAGTGGGGCTGCACATCTCTCCCACACCTAAGAATGTGTTCTGGAATTCTGAGGGCAGGGAAGTTCCTCCAACTGACAGCAGCGCCTGGGTTCTAATTGAATCCCTTTGCTTGTCTTCCCTGATGGAAAGCCTAGGCGGGAGTGCGGGGGAAAGTGTGGTTTGGGCTCCAAAACCAAGTATTTGCGATGACCTCTCTATGGTTTGTGGAGGTGTTTAAACTACATCCCTAACCTGGGAACACCTGTGCCCCCATAAAGATCCGTGGAGTCTGTTTCCACACCTCCAGCACACACACGAACACTTGCACAGTTATCCTGAGAGTGGGCAGCCTCCTCCAACTGAGAGCAGGGCCTTGGTTCTTATAAAATCGCTTAACTTGTCTACCCTGTTTGGTTGCCTGATACGGAGTGCTGGGGAAAGGGTGGGTTGGGCTCTAAATCCAAGTATTAGCGAGTGCTTCTCCATGGGATTTGGAGGTTATTAACCAAAAGCCCACAACATGGGAATACCTGTGCTCCTTGAAAAAAGCGTGGACTCTGTATCCCCACCACCAGAACACACATGAAGAAGTTTTCTGCTATCCTGAGTGTGGGCTGGCAATTTCAGGTGACAGAAGCGGCTGGGTTCTAATAGAATCCCTTAGCTTGTAATCCCTGAGTGTTTCCCTAGGACTGACTCTGAGAGAAACCTGGGGGTTGGGCTTTGAGGCCAAATAGTAGCGAGTGTCCCCGATGAACTGAGGAAGTATTTAGATGAATTCTCCATAAAGGGAAACACCGGAGCACCCATTCATCTGCGTGGAGTGGGGCTTCAAATCTCCCCACCACACAAGGTTGGGTTCCAGTATCCTGAGGGTGGGGTAGTTCCTCCAACTGACATCAGCGTCTTGGTTTGAATAGAATCCCTTTGCTTGTCTTCCCTGATGGTTTGCCTAGGCCAGTGTGTGGTTGAAAGTGGGATTTGGGATCTAAAACTAAGTATTAGCGTGTGCCTCTCCATGGGTAGTGGAGATGTTTAAACTACAACCCACAACTTGGGAATTACTGTGACCCCTGGAAAATGCGTGTGCTATGTTTCCCCAAGTCCAGCACACACAGGAAGAAGTGTTCTGGGGTTCTGAGTGTGGGGAGGTTCCTCCAACAGACAGCAGCACCTGGTTTGTAATAGAATCCCTTAGCTTGACTTCCCTAAGTGTTTTCCTAGGCCTAGCAGTAAGCGATGGTGGGGGATGGGCTCTAAAGCCAAGTATTAGTGAGTGCATCTCTGTGGGTAGTGGAGGGTTTTAAACTACTTCCCCAATCTTGGAACACCTGTGCCGCATAACGATGCGTGGAATCTGTTTCCCCACCTCCAGCACACACACGGAGACGTGCTCAGGTATGCTGATTGTGGGGAGGCTCCTCCAAATGACAGCAGCGCCTGGGTTCTAAAAGAATCCCTTAGCTTGTCTTCCCTGATGGCATGCCTAGGCTGGAGAGTGGGGGAAAGTGGGGGTTGGGCTCTAAACCAAGTATAAGCGAGAGCCTATCCATGGGATGTGGGTTTTTAACCTACAACCCACAACCATGGAATAAATGTGCCCCCTGAAAGATGCTTTGACTGTTTCCCTACATCCAGCACACACACGAAGATGTGTTCTTGTATTCTGAGTGTGGGGATGTTCCTCAAACTGACAGCAGCACCTGGATTCTATTAGTATCCCTTAGCTTCTGTTCCCTGAGTGTTCTCTTAGACCAGGCCATGAGGGAAAGCTGGGGGTTGGGCTTGGAGGCCACGTAGCAGTGAGTGCCCCCTGATCCATTGAGGAAGTACTTAGAGGACTTCTCCCTAAAGGGAACACCTTTTCCTGCATTCATCTGAATGCAGTGGGGCTGCACATCTCTCCCACACCTAAGAATGTGTTCTGGAATTCTGAGGGCAGGGAAGTTCCTCCAACTGACAGCAGCGCCTGGGTTCTAATTGAATCCCTTTGCTTGTCTTCCCTGATGGAAAGCCTAGGCGGGAGTGCGGGGGAAAGTGTGGTTTGGGCTCCAAAACCAAGTATTTGCGATGACCTCTCTATGGTTTGTGGAGGTGTTTAAACTACATCCCTAACCTGGGAACACCTGTGCCCCCATAAAGATCCGTGGAGTCTGTTTCCACACCTCCAGCACACACACGAACACTTGCACAGTTATCCTGAGAGTGGGCAGCCTCCTCTAACTGAGAGCAGGGCCTTGGTTCTTATAAAATCGCTTAACTTGTCTACCCTGTTTGGTTGCCTGATACGGAGTGCTGGGGAAAGGCTGGGTTGGGCTCTAAATCCAAGTATTAGCGAGTGCTTCTCCATGGGATTTGGAGGTTATTAACCAAAAGCCCACAACATGGGAATACCTGTGCTCCTTGAAAAAAGCGTGGACTCTGTATCCCCACCACCAGAACACACATGAAGATGTTTTCTGCTATCCTGAGTGTGGGCTGGCAATTTCAGGTGACAGAAGCGGCTGGGTTCTAATAGAATCCCTTAGCTTGTAATCCCTGAGTGTTTCCCTCGGACCGACTCTGAGAGAAACCTGGGGGTTGGGCTTTGAGGCCAAATAGTAGCGAGTGTCCCCGATGGACTGAGGAAGTATTTAGATGAATTCTCCATAAAGGGAAACACCTGAGCACCCATTCATCTGCGTGGAGTGGGGCTTCAAATCTCCCCACCACACAAGGTTGCGTTCCAGTATCCTGAGGGTGGGGTAGTTCCTCCAACTGACATCAGCGTCTTGGTTTGAGTAGAATCCCTTTGCTTGTCTTCCCTGATGGTTTGCCTAGGCCATTGTGTGGTTGAAAGTGGGATTTGGGATCTAAAACTAAGTATTAGCGTGTGCCTCTCCATGGGTAGTGGAGATGTTTAAACTACAACCCACAACTTGGGAATTACTGTGACCCCTGAAAAATGCGTGTGCTATGTTTCCCCACATCCAGCACACACAGGAAGAAGTGTTCTGGGGTTCTGAGTGTGGGGAGGTTCCTCCAACAGACAGCAGCACCTGGGTTGTAATAGAATCCCTTAGCTTGACTTCCCTAAGTGTTTTCCTAGGCCTAGCAGTAAGCGATGGTGTGGGATGGGCTTTAAAGCCGAGTATTAGCGAGTGCATCTCTGTGGGTAGTGGAGGGTTTTAAACTACTTCCCCAACCTTGGAACACCTGTGCCGCATAACGATGCGTGGAATCTGTTTCCCCACCTCCAGCACACACACGGAGACGTGCTCAGGTATCCTGATTGTGGGGAGGCTCCTCCAAATGACAGCAGCGCCTGGGTTCTAAAATAATCCCTTAGCTTGTCTTCCCTGATGGCATGCCTAGGCTGGAGTGTGGGGGAAAGTGGGGGTTGGGCTCTAAACCAAGTATAAGCGAGAGCCTATCCATGGGATGTGGGTTTTTAACCTACAACCCACAACCATGGATTAAATGTGCACCCTGCAAGATGCTTTGACTGTTTCCCTACATCCAGCACACACACGAAGATGTGTTCTTGTATTCTGAGTGTGGGGACGTTCCTCAAACTGACAGCAGCACCTGGATTCTATTAGTATCCCTTAGCTTCTGTTCCCTGAGTGTTATTTTAGGCCAGGCCATGAGGGAAAGCTGGGGGTTGGGCTTGGAGGCCACGTAGCAGTGAGTGCCCCCTGATCCATTGAGGAAGTACTTAGAGGACTTCTCCCTAAAGGGAACACCTTTTCCTGCATTCATCTGGGTGCAGTGGGGCTGCACATCTCTCCCACACCTAAGAATGTGTTCTGGAATTCTGAGTGCAGGGAAGTTCCTCCAACTGACAGCAGCGCCTGGGTTCTAATTGAATCCCCTTGCTTGTCTTCCCTGATGGAAAGCCTAGGCGGGAGTGCGGGGGAAAGTGTGGTTTGGGCTCCAAAACCAAGTATTTGCGATGACCTCTCTATGGTTCGTGGAGGTGTTTAAACTACATCCCTAACCTGGGAACACCTGTGCCCCCATAAAGATCCGTGTAGTCTGTTTCCACACCTCCAGCACACACACGAACACTTGCACAGTTATCCTGAGAGTGGGCAGCCTCCTCCAACTGAGAGCAGGGCCTTGGTTCTTATAAAATCGCTTAACTTGTCTACCCTGTTTGGTTGCCTGATACGGAGTGCTGGGGAAAGGGTGGGTTGGGCTCTAAATCCAAGTATTAGCGAGTGCTTCTCCATGGGATTTGGAGGTTATTAACCAAAAGCCCACAGCATGGGAATACCTGTGCTCCTTGAAAAAAGCGTGGACTCTGTATCCCCACCACCAGAACACACATGAAGAAGTTTTCTGCTATCCTGAGTGTGGGCTGGCAATTTCAGGTGACAGAAGCGGCTGGGTTCTAATAGAATCCCTTAGCTTGTAATCCCTGAGTGTTTCCCTAGGACTGACTCTGAGAGAAACCTGGGGGTTGGGCTTTGAGGCCAAATAGTAGCGAGTGTCCCCGATGGACTGAGGAAGTATTTAGATGAATTCTCCATAAAGGGAAACACCTGAGCACCCATTCATCTGCGTGGAGTGGGGCTTCAAATCTCCCCACCACACAAGGTTGGGTTCCAGTATCCTGAGGGTGGGGTAGTTCCTCCAACTGACATCAGCGTCTTGGTTTGAATAGAATCCCTTTGCTTGTCTTCCCTGATGGTTTGCCTAGGCCAGTGTGTGGTTGAAAGTGGGATTTGGGATCTAAAACTAAGTATTAGCGTGTGCCTCTCCATGGGTAGTGGAGAAGTTTAAACTACAACCCACAACTTGGGAATTACTGTGACCCCTGAAAAATGCGTGTGCTATGTTTCCCCACGTCCAGCACACACAGGAAGAAGTGTTCTGGGGTTCTGAGTGTGGGGAGGTTCCTCCAACAGACAGCAGCACCTGGGTTGTAATAGAATCCCTTAGCTTGACTTCCCTAAGTGTTTTCCTAGGCCTAGCAGTAAGCGATGGTGTGGGATGGGCTCTAAAGCCAAGTATTAGCGAGTGCATCTCTGTGGGTAGTGGAGGGTTTTAAACTACTTCCCCAACCTTGGAACACCTGTGCCGCATAACGATGCGTGGAATCTGTTTCCCCACCTCCAGCACACACACGGAGACGTGCTCAGGTATCCTGATTGTGGGGAGGCTCCTCCAAATGACAGCAGCGCCTGGGTTCTAAAAGAATCCCTTAGCTTGTCTTCCCTGATGGCATGCCTAGGCTGGAGAGTGGGGGAAAGTGGGGGTTGGGCTCTAAACCAAGTATAAGCGAGAGCCTATCCATGGGATGTGGGTTTTTAACCTACAACCCACAACCATGGAATAAATGTGGCCCCTGAAAAATGCTTTGACTGTTTCCCTACATCCAGGACACACATGAAGATGTGTTCTAGTATTCTGAGTGTGGGGAAGTTCCTCAAACTGACAGCAGCACCTGGATTCTATTAGTATCCCTTAGCTTCTGTTCCCTGAGTGTTCTCTTAGACCAGGCCATGAGGGAAAGCTGGGGGTTGGGCTTGGAGGCCACGTAGCAGTGAGTGCCCCCTGATCCATTGAGGAAGTACTTAGAGGACTTCTCCCTAAACGGAACAACTTTTCCTGCATTCATCTGGGTGCAGTGGGGCTGCACATCTCTCCCACACCTAAGAATGTGTTCTGGAATTCTGAGTGCAGGGAAGTTCCTCCAACTGACAGCAGCGCCTGGGTTCTAATTGAATTCCTTTGCTTGTCTTCCCTGATGGAAAGCCTAGGCGGGAGTGCGGGGGAAAGTGTGGTTTGGGCTCCAAAACCAAGTATTTGTGATGACCTCTCTATGGTTCGTGGAGGTGTTTAAACTACATCCCTAACCTGGGAACACCTGTGCCCCCATAAATATCCGTGGAGTCTGTTTCCACACCTCCAGCACACACACGAACACTTGCACAGTTATCCTGAGAGTGGGCAGCCTCCTCCAACTGAGAGCAGGGCCTTGGTTCTTATAAAATCGCTTAACTTGTCTACCCTGTTTGGTTGCCTGATACGGAGTGCTGGGGAAAGGGTGGGTTGGGCTCTAAATCCAAGTATTAGCGAGTGCTTCTCCATGGGATTTGGAGGTTATTAACCAAAAGCCCACAGCATGGGAATACCTGTGCTCCTTGAAAAAAGCGTGGACTCTGTATCCCCACCACCAGAACACACATGAAGAAGTTTTCTGCTATCCTGAGTGTGGGCTGGCAATTTCAGGTGACAGAAGCGGCTGGGTTCTAATAGAATCCCTTAGCTTGTAATCCCTGAGTGTTTCCCTAGGACCGACTCTGAGAGAAACCTGGGGGTTGGGCTTTGAGGCCAAATAGTAGCGAGTGTCCCCGATGGACTGAGGAAGTATTTAGATGAATTCTCCATAAAGGGAAACACCTGAGCACCCATTCATCTGCGTGGAGTGGGGCTTCAAATCTCCCCACCACACAAGGTTGGGTTCCAGTATCCTGAGGGTGGGGTAGTTCCTCCAACTGACATCAGCGTCTTGGTTTGAATAGAATCCCTTTGCTTGTCTTCCCTGATGGTTTGCCTAGGCCAGTGTGTGGTTGAAAGTGGGATTTGGGATCTAAAACTAAGTATTAGCGTGTGCCTCTCCATGGGTAGTGGAGATGTTTAAACTACAACCCACAACTTGGGAATTACTGTGACCCCTGAAAAATGCGTGTGCTATGTTTCCCCACGTCCAGCACACACAGGAAGAAGTGTTCTGGGGTTCTGAGTGTGGGGAGGTTCCTCCAACAGACAGCAGCACCTGGGTTGTAATAGAATACCTTAGCTTGACTTCCCTAAGTGTTTTCCTAGGCCTAGCAGTAAGCGATGGTGGGGGATGGGCTCTAAAGCCAAGTATTAGCGAGTGCATCTCTGTGGGTAGTGGAGGGTTTTAAACTACTTCCCCAACCTTGGAACACCTGTGCCTAATAACGATGCGTGGAATCTGTTTCCCCACCTCCAGCACACACACGGAGACTTGCTCAGGTATCTGATTGTGGGGAGGCTCCTCTAAATGACAGCAGCGACTGGGTTCTAATAGAATCCCTTAGCTTGTCTTCCCTGATGGCATGCCTAGGCTGGAGAGTGGGGGAAAGTGGGGGTTGGGCTCTAAACCAAGTATAAGCGAGAGCCTATCCATGGGATGTGGGTTTTTAACCTACAACCCACAACCATGGAATAAATGTGCCCCCTGAAAGATGCTTTGACTGTTTCCCTACATCCACCACATACACGAAGAAGTGTTCTTGTATTCTGAGTGTGGGGAAGTTCCTCAAACTGACAGCAGCACCTGGATTCTATTAGTATCCCTTAGCTTCTGTTCCCTGAGTGTTCTCTTAGACCAGGCCATGAGGGAAAGCTGGGGGTTGGGCTTGGAGGCCACGTAGCAGTGAGTGCCCCCTGATCCATTGAGGAAGTACTTAGAGGACTTCTCCCTAAAGGGAACACCTTTTCCTGCATTCATCTGGGTGCAGTGGGGCTGCACATCTCTCCCACACCTAAGAATGTGTTCTGGAATTCTGAGTGCAGGGAAGTTCCTCCAACTGACAGCAGCGCCTGGGTTCTAATTGAATCCCTTTGCTTGTCTTCCCTGATGGAAAGCCTAGGCGGGAGTGCGGGGGAAAGTGTGGTTTGGGCTCCAAAACCCAGTATTGGCGATGACCTCTCTATGGTTTGTGGAGGTGTTTAAACTACATCCCTAACCTGGGAACACCTGTGCCCCCATAAAGATCCGTGGTGTCTGTTTCCACACCTCCAGCACACACACGAACCCTTGCACAGTTATCCTGAGGGTGGGCAGCCTCCTCCAACTGAGAGCAGGGCCTTGGTTCTTATAAAATCGCTTAACTTGTCTACCCTGTTTGGTTGCCTGATACGGAGTGCTGGGGAAAGGGTGGGTTGGGCTCTAAATCCAAGTATTAGCGAGTGCTTCTCCATGGGATTTGGAGGTTATTAACCAAAAGCCCACAACATGGGAATACCTGTGCTCCTTGAAAAAAGCGTGGACTCTGTATCCCCACCACCAGAACACACATGAAGAAGTTTTCTGCTATCCTGAGTGTGGGCTGGCAATTTCAGGTGACAGAAGCGGCTGGGTTCTAATAGAATCCCTTAGCTTGTAATCCCTGAGTGTTTCCCTAGGACTGACTCTGAGAGAAACCTGGGGGTTGGGCTTTGAGGCCAAATAGTAGCGAGTGTCCCCGATGGACTGAGGAAGTATTTAGATGAATTCTCCATAAAGGGAAACACCTGAGCACCCATTCATCTGCGTGGAGTGGGGCTTCAAATCTCCCCACCACACAAGGTTGGGTTCCAGTATCCTGAGGGTGGGGTAGTTCCTCCAACTGACATCAGCGTCTTGGTTTGAATAGAATCCCTTTGCTTGTCTTCCCTGATGGTTTGCCTAGGCCAGTGTGTGGTTGAAAGTGGGATTTGGGATCTAAAACTAAGTATTAGCGTGTGCCTCTCCATGGGTAGTGGAGAAGTTTAAACTACAACCCACAACTTGGGAATTACTGTGACCCCTGAAAAATGCGTGTGCTATGTTTCCCCACGTCCAGCACACACAGGAAGAAGTGTTCTGGGGTTGTGAGTGTGGGGAGGTTCCTCCAACAGACAGCAGCACCTGGGTTGTAATAGAATCCCTTAGCTTGACTTCCCTAAGTGTTTTCCTAGGCCTAGCAGTAAGCGATGGTGTGGGATGGGCTCTAAAGCCAAGTATTAGCGAGTGCATCTCTGTGGGTAGTGGAGGGTTTTAAACTACTTCCCCAACCTTGGAACACCTGTGCCGCATAACGATGCGTGGAATCTGTTTCCCCACCTCCAGCACACACACGGAGACGTGCTCAGGTATCCTGATTGTGGGGAGGCTCCTCCAAATGACAGCAGCGCCTGGGTTCTAAAAGAATCCCTTAGCTTGTCTTCCCTGATGGCATGCCTAGGCTGGAGAGTGGGGGAAAGTGGGGGTTGGGCTCTAAACCAAGTATAAGCGAGAGCCTATCCATGGGATGTGGGTTTTTAACCTACAACCCACAACCATGGAATAAATGTGCCCCCTGAAAGATGATTTGACTCTTTCCCTACATCCAGCACACACACGAAGATGTGTTCTTGTATTCTGAGTGTGGGGAAGTTCCTCAAACTGACAGCGGCACCTGGATTCTATTAGTATCCCTTAGCTTCTGTTCCCTGAGTGTTCTCTTAGACCAGGCCATGAGGGAAAGCTGGGGGTTGGGCTTGGAGGCCACGTAGCAGTGAGTGCCCCCTGATCCATTGAGGAAGTACTTAGAGGACTTCTCCCTAAAGGGAACACCTTTTCCTGCATTCATCTGGGTGCAGTGGGGCTGCACATCTCTCCCACACCTAAGAATGTGTTCTGGAATTCTGAGTGCGGGGAAGTTCTTCCAACTGACAGCAGCGCCTGGGTTCTAATTGAATCCCTTTGCTTGTCTTCCCTGATGGAAAGCCTAGGCGGGAGTGCGGGGGAAACTGTGGTTTGGGCTCCAAAACCAAGTATTTGTGATGACCTCTCTATGGTTCGTGGAGGTGTTTAAACTACATCCCTAACCTGGGAACACCTGTGCCCCCATAAAGATCCGTGGAGTCTGTTTCCACACCTCCAGCACACACACGAACACTTGCACAGTTATCCTGAGAGTGGGCAGCCTCCTCCAACTGAGAGCAGGGCCTTGGTTCTTATAAAATCGCTTAACTTGTCTACCCTGTTTGGTTGCCTGATACGGAGTGCTGGGGAAAGGGTGGGTTGGGCTCTAAATCCAAGTATTAGCGAGTGCTTCTCCATGGGATTTGGAGGTTATTAACCAAAAGCCCACAGCATGGGAATACCTGTGCTCCTTGAAAAAAGCGTGGACTCTGTATCCCCACCACCAGAACACACATGAAGAAGTTTTCTGCTATCTTGAGTGTGGGCTGGCAACTTCAGGTGACAGAAGCGGCTGGGTTCTAATAGAATCCCTTAGCTTGTAATCCCTGAGTGTTTCCCTAGGACTGACTCTGAGAGAAACCTGGGGGTTGGGCTTTGAGGCCAAATAGTAGCGAGTGTCCCCGATGGACTGAGGTAGTATTTAGATGAATTCTCCATAAAGGGAAACACCTGAGCACCCATTCATCTGCGTGGAGTGGGGCTTCAAATCTCCCCACCACACAAGGTTGGGTTCCAGTATCCTGAGGGTGGGGTAGTTCCTCCAACTGACATCAGCGTCTTGGTTTGAATAGAATCCCTTTGCTTGTCTTCCCTGATGGTTTGCCTAGGCCAGTGTGTGGTTGAAAGTGGGATTTGGGATCTAAAACTAAGTATTAGCGTGTGCCTCTCCATGGGTAGTGGAGATGTTTAAACTACAACCCACAACTTGGGAATTACTGTGACCCCTGAAAAATGCGTGTGCTATGTTTCCCCAAGTCCAGCACACACAGGAAGAAGTGTTCTGGGGTTCTGAGTGTGGGGAGGTTCCTCCAACAGACAGCAGCACCTGGGTTGTAATAGAATCCCTTAGCTTGACTTCCCTAAGTGTTTTCCTAGGCCTAGCAGTAAGCGATGGTTGGGGATGGGCTCTAAAGCCAAGTATTAGCGAGTGCATCTCTGTGGGTAGTGGAGGGTTTTAAACTACTTCCCCAACCTTGGAACACCTGTGCCGCATAACGATGCGTGGAATCTGTTTCCCCACCTCCAGCACACACACGGAGACGTGCTCAGGTATCCTGATTGTGGGGAGGCTCCTCCAAATGACAGCAGCGCCTGGGTTCTAAAAGAATCCCTTAGCTTGTCTTCCCTGATGGCATGCCTAGGCTGGAGAGTGGGGGAAAGTGGGGGTTGGGCTCTAAACCAAGTATAAGCGAGAGCCTATCCATGGGATGTGGGTTTTTAACCTACAACCCACAACCATGGAATAAATGTGCCCCCTGAAAGATGATTTGACTGTTTCCCTACATCCAGCACACACACGAAGATGTGTTCTTGTATTCTGAGTGTGGGGAAGTTCCTCAAACTGACAGCGGCACCTGGATTCTATTAGTATCCCTTAGCTTCTGTTCCCTGAGTGTTCTCTTAGACCAGGCCATGAGGGAAAGCTGGGGGTTGGGCTTGGAGGCCACGTAGCAGTGAGTGCCCCCTGATCCATTGAGGAAGTACTTAGAGGACTTCTCCCTAAAGGGAACACCTTTTCCTGCATTCATCTGGGTGCAGTGGGGCTGCACATCTCTCCCACACCTAAGAATGTGTTCTGGAATTCTGAGTGCGGGGAAGTTCCTCCAACTGACAGCAGCGCCTGGGTTCTAATTGAATGCCTTTGCTTGTCTTCCCTGATGGAAAGCCTAGGCGGGAGTGCGGGGGAAACTGTGGTTTGGGCTCCAAAACCAAGTATTTGTGATGACCTCTCTATGGTTCGTGGAGGTGTTTAAACTACATCCCTAACCTGGGAACACCTGTGCCCCCATAAAGATCCGTGGAGTCTGTTTCCACACCTCCAGCACACACACGAACACTTGCACAGTTATCCTGAGAGTGGGCAGCCTCCTCCAACTGAGAGCAGGGCCTTGGTTCTTATAAAATCGCTTAACTTGTCTACCCTGTTTGGTTGCCTGATACGGAGTGCTGGGGAAAGGCTGGGTTGGGCTCTAAATCCAAGTATTAGCGAGTGCTTCTCCATGGGATTTGGAGGTTATTAACCAAAAGCCCACAGCATGGGAATACCTGTGCTCCTTGAAAAAAGCGTGGACTCTGTATCCCCACCACCAGAACACACATGAAGAAGTTTTCTGCTATCTTGAGTGTGGGCTGGCAACTTCAGGTGACAGAAGCGGCTGGGTTCTAATAGAATCCCTTAGCTTGTAATCCCTGAGTGTTTCCCTAGGACTGACTCTGAGAGAAACCTGGGGGTTGGGCTTTGAGGCCAAATAGTAGCGAGTGTCCCCGATGGACTGAGGAAGTATTTAGATGAATTCTCCATAAAGGGAAACACCTGAGCACCCATTCATCTGCATGGAGTGGGGCTTCAAATCTCCCCACCACACAAGGTTGGGTTCCAGTATCCTGAGGGTGGGGTAGTTCCTCCAACTGACATCAGCGTCTTGGTTTGAATAGAATCCCTTTGCTTGTCTTCCCTGATGGTTTGCCTAGGCCAGTGTGTGGTTGAAAGTGGGATTTGGGATCTAAAACTAAGTATTAGCGTGTGCCTCTCCATGGGTAGTGGATATGTTTAAACTACAACCCACAACTTGGGAATTACTGTGACCCCTGGAAAATGCGTGTGCTATGTTTCCCCACGTTCAGCACACACAGGAAGAAGTGTTCTGGGGTTGTGAGTGTGGGGAGGTTCCTCCAACTGACAGCAGCACCTGGTTTGTAATAGAATCCCTTAGCTTGAATTCCCTAAGTGTTTTCCTAGGCCTAGCAGTAAGCGATGGTGGGGGATGGGCTCTAAAGCCAAGTATTAGTGAGTGCATCTCTGTGGGTAGTGGAGGGTTTTAAACTACTTCCCCAATCTTGGAACACCTGTGCCGCATAACGATGCGTGGAATCTGTTTCCCCACCTCCAGCACACACACGGAGACGTGCTCAGGTATGCTGATTGTGGGGAGGCTCCTCCAAATGACAGCAGCGCCTGGGTTCTAAAAGAATCCCTTAGCTTGTCTTCCCTGATGGCATGCCTAGGCTGGAGAGTGGGGGAAAGTGGGGGTTGGGCTCTAAACCAAGTATAAGCGAGAGCCTATCCATGGGATGTGGGTTTTTAACCTACAACCCACAACCATGGAATAAATGTGCCCCCTGAAAGATGCTTTGACTGTTTCCCTACATCCAGCACACACACGAAGATGTGTTCTTGTATTCTGAGTGTGGGGATGTTCCTCAAACTGACAGCAGCACCTGGATTCTATTAGTATCCCTTAGCTTCTGTTCCCTGAGTGTTCTCTTAGACCAGGCCATGAGGGAAAGCTGGGGGTTGGGCTTGGAGGGCACGTAGCAGTGAGTGCCCCCTGATCCATTGAGGAAGTACTTAGAGGACTTCTCCCTAAAGGGAACACCTTTTCCTGCATTCATCTGGGTGCAGTGGGGCTGCACATCTCTCCCACACCTAAGAATGTGTTCTGGAATTCTGAGGGCAGGGAAGTTCCTCCAACTGACAGCAGCGCCTGGGTTCTAATTGAATCCCTTTGCTTGTCTTCCCTGATGGAAAGCCTAGGCGGGAGTGCGGGGGAAAGTGTGGTTTGGGCTCCAAAACCAAGTATTTGCGATGACCTCTCTATGGTTTGTGGAGGTGTTTAAACTACATCCCTAACCTGGGAACACCTGTGCCCCCATAAAGATCCGTGGAGTCTGTTTCCACACCTCCAGCACACACACGAACACTTGCACAGTTATCCTGAGAGTGGGCAGCCTCCTCCAACTGAGAGCAGGGCCTTGGTTCTTATAAAATCGCTTAACTTGTCTACCCTGTTTGGTTGCCTGATATGGAGTGCTGGGGAAAGGGTGGGTTGGGCTCTAAATCCAAGTATTAGCGAGTGCTTCTCCATGGGATTTGGAGGTTATTAACCAAAAGCCCACAACATGGGAATACCTGTGCTCCTTGAAAAAAGCGTGGACTCTGTATCCCCACCACCAGAACACACATGAAGAAGTTTTCTGCTATCCTGAGTGTGGGCTGGCAATTTCAGGTGACAGAAGCGGCTGGGTTCTAATAGAATCCCTTAGCTTGTAATCCCTGAGTGTTTCCCTAGGACTGACTCTGAGAGAAACCTGGGGGTTGGGCTTTGAGGCCAAATAGTAGCGAGTGTCCCCGATGAACTGAGGAAGTATTTAGATGAATTCTCCATAAAGGGAAACACCGGAGCACCCATTCATCTGCGTGGAGTGGGGCTTCAAATCTCCCCACCACACAAGGTTGGGTTCCAGTATCCTGAGGGTGGGGTAGTTCCTCCAACTGACATCAGCGTCTTGGTTTGAATAGAATCCCTTTGCTTGTCTTCCCTGATGGTTTGCCTAGGCCAGTGTGTGGTTGAAAGTGGGATTTGGGATCTAAAACTAAGTATTAGCGTGTGCCTCTCCATGGGTAGTGGAGATGTTTAAACTACAACCCACAACTTGGGAATTACTGTGACCCCTGGAAAATGCGTGTGCTATGTTTCCCCAAGTCCAGCACACACAGGAAGAAGTGTTCTGGGGTTCTGAGTGTGGGGAGGTTCCTCCAACAGACAGCAGCACCTGGGTTGTAATAGAATCCCTTAGCTTGACTTCCCTAAGTGTTTTCCTAGGCCTAGCAGTAAGCGATGGTTGGGGATGGGCTCTAAAGCCAAGTATTAGCGAGTGCATCTCTGTGGGTAGTGGAGGGTTTTAAACTACTTCCCCAACCTTGGAACACCTGTGCCGCATAACGATGCGTAGAATCTGTTTCCCCACCTCCAGCACACACACGGAGACGTGCTCAGGTATCCTGATTGTGGGGAGGCTCCTCCAAATGACAGCAGCGCCTGGGTTCTAAAAGAATCCCTTAGCTTGTCTTCCCTGATGGCATGCCTAGGCTGGAGAGTGGGGGAAAGTGGGGGTTGGGCTCTAAACCAAGTATAAGCGAGAGCCTATCCATGGGATGTGGGTTTTTAACCTACAACCCACAACCATGGAATAAATGTGCCCCCTGAAAGATGATTTGACTGTTTCCCTACATCCAGCACACACACGAAGATGTGTTCTTGTATTCTGAGTGTGGGGAAGTTCCTCAAACTGACAGCGGCACCTGGATTCTATTAGTATCCCTTAGCTTCTGTTCCCTGAGTGTTCTCTTAGACCAGGCCATGAGGGAAAGCTGGGGGTTGGGCTTGGAGGCCACGTAGCAGTGAGTGCCCCCTGATCCATTGAGGAAGTACTTAGAGGACTTCTCCCTAAAGGGAACACCTTTTCCTGCATTCATCTGGGTGCAGTGGGGCTGCACATCTCTCCCACACCTAAGAATGTGTTCTGGAATTCTGAGTACGGGGAAGTTCCTCCAACTGACAGCAGCGCCTGGGTTCTAATTGAATCCCTTTGCTTGTCTTCCCTGATGGAAATCCTAGGCGGGAGTGCGGGGGAAAGTGTGGTTTGGGCTCCAAAACCAAGTATTTGTGATGACCTCTCTATGGTTCGTGGAGGTGTTTAAACTACATCCCTAACCTGGGAACACCTGTGCCCCCATAAAGATCCGTGGAGTCTGTTTCCACACCTCCAGCACACACACGAACACTTGCACAGTTATCCTGAGAGTGGGCAGCCTCCTCCAACTGAGAGCAGGGCGTTGGTTCTTATAAAATCGCTTAACTTTTCTACCCTGTTTGGTTGCCTGATACGGAGTGCTGGGGAAAGGGTGGGTTGGGCTCTAAATCCAAGTATTAGCGAGTGCTTCTCCATGGGATTTGGAGGTTATTAACCAAAAGCCCACAGCATGGGAATACCTGTGCTCCTTGAAAAAAGCGTGGACTCTGTATCCCCACCACCAGAACACACATGAAGAAGTTTTCTGCTATCTTGAGTGTGGGCTGGCAACTTCAGGTGACAGAAGCGGCTGGGTTCTAATAGAATCCCTTAGCTTGTAATCCCTGAGTGTTTCCCTAGGACTGACTCTGAGAGAAACCTGGGGGTTGGGCTTTGAGGCCAAATAGTAGCGAGTGTCCCCGATGGACTGAGGAAGTATTTATATGAATTCTCCATAAAGGGAAACACCTGAGCACCCATTCATCTGCGTGGAGTGGGGCTTCAAATCTCCCCACCACACAAGGTTGGGTTCCAGTATCCTGAGGGTGGGGTAGTTCCTCCAACTGACATCAGCGTCTTGGTTTGAATAGAATCCCTTTGCTTGTCTTCCCTGATGGTTTGCCTAGGCCAGTGTGTGGTTGAAAGTGGGATTTGGGATCTAAAACTAAGTATTAGCGTGTGCCTCTCCATGGGTAGTGGAGATGTTTAAACTACAACCCACAACTTGGGAATTACTGTGACCCCTGGAAAATGCGTGTGCTATGTTTCCCCACGTTCAGCACACACAGGAAGAAGTGTTCTGGGGTTGTGAGTGTGGGGAGGTTCCTCCAACAGACAGCAGCACCTGGTTTGTAATAGAATCCCTTAGCTTGACTTCCCTAAGTGTTTTCCTAGGCCTAGCAGTAAGCGATGGTGGGGGATGGGCTCTAAAGCCAAGTATTAGTGAGTGCATCTCTGTGGGTAGTGGAGGGTTTTAAACTACTTCCCCAATCTTGGAACACCTGTGCCGCATAACGATGCGTGGAATCTGTTTCCCCACCTCCAGCACACACACGGAGACGTGCTCAGGTATGCTGATTGTGGGGAGGCTCCTCCAAATGACAGCAGCGCCTGGGTTCTAAAAGAATCCCTTAGCTTGTCTTCCCTGATGGCATGCCTAGGCTGGAGAGTGGGGGAAAGTGGGGGTTGGGCTCTAAACCAAGTATAAGCGAGAGCCTATCCATGGGATGTGGGTTTTTAACCTACAACCCACAACCATGGAATAAATGTGCCCCCTGAAAGATGCTTTGACTGTTTCCCTACATCCAGCACACACACGAAGATGTGTTCTTGTATTCTGAGTGTGGGGATGTTCCTCAAACTGACAGCAGCACCTGGATTCTATTAGTATCCCTTAGCTTCTGTTCCCTGAGTGTTCTCTTAGACCAGGCCATGAGGGAAAGCTGGGGGTTGGGCTTGGAGGCCACGTAGCAGTGAGTGCCCCCTGATCCATTGAGGAAGTACTTAGAGGACTTCTCCCTAAAGGGAACACCTTTTCCTGCATTCATCTGAATGCAGTGGGGCTGCACATCTCTCCCACACCTAAGAATGTGTTCTGGAATTCTGAGGGCAGGGAAGTTCCTCCAACTGACAGCAGCGCCTGGGTTCTTATTGAATCCCTTTGCTTGTCTTCCCTGATGGAAAGCCTAGGCGGGAGTGCGGGGGAAAGTGTGGTTTGGGCTCCAAAACCAAGTATTTGCGATGACCTCTCTATGGTTTGTGGAGGTGTTTAAACTACATCCCTAACCTGGGAACACCTGTGCCCCCATAAAGATCCGTGGAGTCTGTTTCCACACCTCCAGCACACACACGAACACTTGCACAGTTATCCTGAGAGTGGGCAGCCTCCTCTAACTGAGAGCAGGGCCTTGGTTCTTATAAAATCGCTTAACTTGTCTACCCTGTTTGGTTGCCTGATACGGAGTGCTGGGGAAAGGCTGGGTTGGGCTCTAAATCCAAGTATTAGCGAGTGCTTCTCCATGGGATTTGGAGGTTATTAACCAAAAGCCCACAACATGGGAATACCTGTGCTCCTTGAAAAAAGCGTGGACTCTGTATCCCCACCACCAGAACACACATGAAGAAGTTTTCTGCTATCCTGAGTGTGGGCTGGCAATTTCAGGTGACAGAAGCGGCTGGGTTCTAATAGAATCCCTTAGCTTGTAATCCCTGAGTGTTTCCCTCGGACCGAATCTGAGAGAAACCTGGGGGTTGGGCTTTGAGGCCAAATAGTAGCGAGTGTCCCCGATGGACTGAGGAAGTATTTAGATGAATTCTCCATAAAGGGAAACACCTGAGCACCCATTCATCTGCGTGGAGTGGGGCTTCAAATCTCCCCACCACACAAGGTTGCGTTCCAGTATCCTGAGGGTGGGGTAGTTCCTCCAACTGACATCAGCGTCTTGGTTTGAGTAGAATCCCTTTGCTTGTCTTCCCTGATGGTTTGCCTAGGCCATTGTGTGGTTGAAAGTGGGATTTGGGATCTAAAACTAAGTATTAGCGTGTGCCTCTCCATGGGTAGTGGAGATGTTTAAACTACAACCCACAACTTGGGAATTACTGTGACCCCTGAAAAATGCGTGTGCTATGTTTCCCCACATCCAGCACACACAGGAAGAAGTGTTCTGGGGTTCTGAGTGTGGGGAGGTTCCTCCAACAGACAGCAGCACCTGGGTTGTAATAGAATCCCTTAGCTTGACTTCCCTAAGTGTTTTCCTAGGCCTAGCAGTAAGCGATGGTGTGGGATGGGCTTTAAAGCCGAGTATTAGCGAGTGCATCTCTGTGGGTAGTGGAGGGTTTTAAACTACTTCCCCAACCTTGGAACACCTGTGCCGCATAACGATGCGTGGAATCTGTTTCCCCACCTCCAGCACACACACGGAGACGTGCTCAGGTATCCTGATTGTGGGGAGGCTCCTCCAAATGACAGCAGCGCCTGGGTTCTAAAATAATCCCTTAGCTTGTCTTCCCTGATGGCATGCCTAGGCTGGAGTGTGGGGGAAAGTGGGGGTTGGGCTCTAAACCAAGTATAAGCGAGAGCCTATCCATGGGATGTGGGTTTTTAACCTACAACCCACAACCATGGATTAAATGTGCACCCTGCAAGATGCTTTGACTGTTTCCCTACATCCAGCAAACACACGAAGATGTGTTCTTGTATTCTGAGTGTGGGGACGTTCCTCAAACTGACAGCAGCACCTGGATTCTATTAGTATCCCTTAGCTTCTGTTCCCTGAGTGTTATTTTAGGCCAGGCCATGAGGGAAAGCTGGGGGTTGGGCTTGGAGGCCACGTAGCAGTGAGTGCCCCCTGATCCATTGAGGAAGTACTTAGAGGACTTCTCCCTAAAGGGAACACCTTTTCCTGCATTCATCTGGGTGCAGTGGGGCTGCACATCTCTCCCACACCTAAGAATGTGTTCTGGAATTCTGAGTGCAGGGAAGTTCCTCCAACTGACAGCAGCGCCTGGGTTCTAATTGAATCCCCTTGCTTGTCTTCCCTGATGGAAAGCCTAGGCGGGAGTGCGGGGGAAAGTGTGGTTTGGGCTCCAAAACCAAGTATTTGCGATGACCTCTCTATGGTTCGTGGAGGTGTTTAAACTACATCCCTAACCTGGGAACACCTGTGCCCCCATAAAGATCCGTGTAGTCTGTTTCCACACCTCCAGCACACACACGAACACTTGCACAGTTATCCTGAGAGTGGGCAGCCTCCTCCAACTGAGAGCAGGGCCTTGGTTCTTATAAAATCGCTTAACTTGTCTACCCTGTTTGGTTGCCTGATACGGAGTGCTGGGGAAAGGGTGGGTTGGGCTCTAAATCCAAGTATTAGCGAGTGCTTCTCCATGGGATTTGGAGGTTATTAACCAAAAGCCCACAGCATGGGAATACCTGTGCTCCTTGAAAAAAGCGTGGACTCTGTATCCCCACCACCAGAACACACATGAAGAAGTTTTCTGCTATCCTGAGTGTGGGCTGGCAATTTCAGGTGACAGAAGCGGCTGGGTTCTAATAGAATCCCTTAGCTTGTAATCCCTGAGTGTTTCCCTAGGACTGACTCTGAGAGAAACCTGGGGGTTGGGCTTTGAGGCCAAATAGTAGCGAGTGTCCCCGATGGACTGAGGAAGTATTTAGATGAATTCTCCATAAAGGGAAACACCTGAGCACCCATTCATCTGCGTGGAGTGGGGCTTCAAATCTCCCCACCACACAAGGTTGGGTTCCAGTATCCTGAGGGTGGGGTAGTTCCTCCAACTGACATCAGCGTCTTGGTTTGAATAGAATCCCTTTGCTTGTCTTCCCTGATGGTTTGCCTAGGCCAGTGTGTGGTTGAAAGTGGGATTTGGGATCTAAAACTAAGTATTAGCGTGTGCCTCTCCATGGGTAGTGGAGAAGTTTAAACTACAACCCACAACTTGGGAATTACTGTGACCCCTGAAAAATGCGTGTGCTATGTTTCCCCACGTCCAGCACACACAGGAAGAAGTGTTCTGGGGTTCTGAGTGTGGGGAGGTTCCTCCAACAGACAGCAGCACCTGGGTTGTAATAGAATCCCTTAGCTTGACTTCCCTAAGTGTTTTCCTAGGCCTAGCAGTAAGCGATGGTGTGGGATGGGCTCTAAAGCCAAGTATTAGCGAGTGCATCTCTGTGGGTAGTGGAGGGTTTTAAACTACTTCCCCAACCTTGGAACACCTGTGCCGCATAACGATGCGTGGAATCTGTTTCCCCACCTCCAGCACACACACGGAGACGTGCTCAGGTATCCTGATTGTGGGGAGGCTCCTCCAAATGACAGCAGCGCCTGGGTTCTAAAAGAATCCCTTAGCTTGTCTTCCCTGATGGCATGCCTAGGCTGGAGAGTGGGGGAAAGTGGGGGTTGGGCTCTAAACCAAGTATAAGCGAGAGCCTATCCATGGGATGTGGGTTTTTAACCTACAACCCACAACCATGGAATAAATGTGGCCCCTGAAAAATGCTTTGACTGTTTCCCTACATCCAGGACACACATGAAGATGTGTTCTAGTATTCTGAGTGTGGGGAAGTTCCTCAAACTGACAGCAGCACCTGGATTCTATTAGTATCCCTTAGCTTCTGTTCCCTGAGTGTTCTCTTAGACCAGGCCATGAGGGAAAGCTGGGGGTTGGGCTTGGAGGCCACGTAGCAGTGAGTGCCCCCTGATCCATTGAGGAAGTACTTAGAGGACTTCTCCCTAAACGGAACAACTTTTCCTGCATTCATCTGGGTGCAGTGGGGCTGCACATCTCTCCCACACCTAAGAATGTGTTCTGGAATTCTGAGTGCAGGGAAGTTCCTCCAACTGACAGCAGCGCCTGGGTTCTAATTGAATTCCTTTGCTTGTCTTCCCTGATGGAAAGCCTAGGCGGGAGTGCGGGGGAAAGTGTGGTTTGGGCTCCAAAACCAAGTATTTGTGATGACCTCTCTATGGTTCGTGGAGGTGTTTAAACTACATCCCTAACCTGGGAACACCTGTGCCCCCATAAAGATCCGTGGAGTCTGTTTCCACACCTCCAGCACACACACGAACACTTGCACAGTTATCCTGAGAGTGGGCAGCCTCCTCCAACTGAGAGCAGGGCCTTGGTTCTTATAAAATCGCTTAACTTGTCTACCCTGTTTGGTTGCCTGATACGGAGTGCTGGGGAAAGGGTGGGTTGGGCTCTAAATCCAAGTATTAGCGAGTGCTTCTCCATGGGATTTGGAGGTTATTAACCAAAAGCCCACAGCATGGGAATACCTGTGCTCCTTGAAAAAAGCGTGGACTCTGTATCCCCACCACCAGAACACACATGAAGAAGTTTTCTGCTATCCTGAGTGTGGGCTGGCAATTTCAGGTGACAGAAGCGGCTGGGTTCTAATAGAATCCCTTAGCTTGTAATCCCTGAGTGTTTCCCTAGGACCGACTCTGAGAGAAACCTGGGGGTTGGGCTTTGAGGCCAAATAGTAGCGAGTGTCCCCGATGGACTGAGGAAGTATTTAGATGAATTCTCCATAAAGGGAAACACCTGAGCACCCATTCATCTGCGTGGAGTGGGGCTTCAAATCTCCCCACCACACAAGGTTGGGTTCCAGTATCCTGAGGGTGGGGTAGTTCCTCCAACTGACATCAGCGTCTTGGTTTGAATAGAATCCCTTTGCTTGTCTTCCCTGATGGTTTGCCTAGGCCAGTGTGTGGTTGAAAGTGGGATTTGGGATCTAAAACTAAGTATTAGCGTGTGCCTCTCCATGGGTAGTGGAGATGTTTAAACTACAACCCACAACTTGGGAATTACTGTGACCCCTGAAAAATGCGTGTGCTATGTTTCCCCACGTCCAGCACACACAGGAAGAAGTGTTCTGGGGTTCTGAGTGTGGGGAGGTTCCTCCAACAGACAGCAGCACCTGGGTTGTAATAGAATCCCTTAGCTTGACTTCCCTAAGTGTTTTCCTAGGCCTAGCAGTAAGCGATGGTGGGGGATGGGCTCTAAAGCCAAGTATTAGCGAGTGCATCTCTGTGGGTAGTGGAGGGTTTTAAACTACTTCCCCAACCTTGGAACACCTGTGCCGCATAACGATGCGTGGAATCTGTTTCCCCACCTCCAGCACACACACGGAGACTTGCTCAGGTATCTGATTGTGGGGAGGCTCCTCTAAATGACAGCAGCGACTGGGTTCTAATAGAATCCCTTAGCTTGTCTTCCCTGATGGCATGCCTAGGCTGGAGAGTGGGGGAAAGTGGGGGTTGGGCTCTAAACCAAGTATAAGCGAGAGCCTATCCATGGGATGTGGGTTTTTAACCTACAACCCACAACCATGGAATAAATGTGCCCCCTGAAAGATGCTTTGACTGTTTCCCTACATCCACCACATACACGAAGAAGTGTTCTTGTATTCTGAGTGTGGGGAAGTTCCTCAAACTGACAGCAGCACCTGGATTCTATTAGTATCCCTTAGCTTCTGTTCCCTGAGTGTTCTCTTAGACCAGGCCATGAGGGAAAGCTGGGGGTTGGGCTTGGAGGCCACGTAGCAGTGAGTGCCCCCTGATCCATTGAGGAAGTACTTAGAGGACTTCTCCCTAAAGGGAACACCTTTTCCTGCATTCATCTGGGTGCAGTGGGGCTGCACATCTCTCCCACACCTAAGAATGTGTTCTGGAATTCTGAGTGCAGGGAAGTTCCTCCAACTGACAGCAGCGCCTGGGTTCTAATTGAATCCCTTTGCTTGTCTTCCCTGATGGAAAGCCTAGGCGGGAGTGCGGGGGAAAGTGTGGTTTGGGCTCCAAAACCCAGTATTGGCGATGACCTCTCTATGGTTTGTGGAGGTGTTTAAACTACATCCCTAACCTGGGAACACCTGTGCCCCCATAAAGATCCGTGGTTTCTGTTTCCACACCTCCAGCACACACACGAACCCTTGCACAGTTATCCTGAGGGTGGGCAGCCTCCTCCAACTGAGAGCAGGGCCTTGGTTCTTATAAAATCGCTTAACTTGTCTACCCTGTTTGGTTGCCTGATACGGAGTGCTGGGGAAAGGGTGGGTTGGGCTCTAAATCCAAGTATTAGCGAGTGCTTCTCCATGGGATTTGGAGGTTATTAACCAAAAGCCCACAACATGGGAATACCTGTGCTCCTTGAAAAAAGCGTGGACTCTGTATCCCCACCACCAGAACACACATGAAGAAGTTTTCTGCTATCCTGAGTGTGGGCTGGCAATTTCAGGTGACAGAAGCGGCTGGGTTCTAATAGAATCCCTTAGCTTGTAATCCCTGAGTGTTTCCCTAGGACTGACTCTGAGAGAAACCTGGGGGTTGGGCTTTGAGGCCAAATAGTAGCGAGTGTCCCCGATGGACTGAGGAAGTATTTAGATGAATTCTCCATAAAGGGAAACACCTGAGCACCCATTCATCTGCGTGGAGTGGGGCTTCAAATCTCCCCACCACACAAGGTTGGGTTCCAGTATCCTGAGGGTGGGGTAGTTCCTCCAACTGACATCAGCGTCTTGGTTTGAATAGAATCCCTTTGCTTGTCTTCCCTGATGGTTTGCCTAGGCCAGTGTGTGGTTGAAAGTGGGATTTGGGATCTAAAACTAAGTATTAGCGTGTGCCTCTCCATGGGTAGTGGAGAAGTTTAAACTACAACCCACAACTTGGGAATTACTGTGACCCCTGAAAAATGCGTGTGCTATGTTTCCCCACGTCCAGCACACACAGGAAGAAGTGTTCTGGGGTTGTGAGTGTGGGGAGGTTCCTCCAACAGACAGCAGCACCTGGGTTGTAATAGAATCCCTTAGCTTGACTTCCCTAAGTGTTTTCCTAGGCCTAGCAGTAAGCGATGGTGTGGGATGGGCTCTAAAGCCAAGTATTAGCGAGTGCATCTCTGTGGGTAGTGGAGGGTTTTAAACTACTTCCCCAACCTTGGAACACAGGTGCCGCATAACGATGCGTGGAATCTGTTTCCCCACCTCCAGCACACACACGGAGACGTGCTCAGGTATCCTGATTGTGGGGAGGCTCCTCCAAATGACAGCAGCGCCTGGGTTCTAAAAGAATCCCTTAGCTTGTCTTCCCTGATGGCATGCCTAGGCTGGAGAGTGGGGGAAAGTGGGGGTTGGGCTCTAAACCAAGTATAAGCGAGAGCCTATCCATGGGATGTGGGTTTTTAACCTACAACCCACAACCATGGAATAAATGTGGCCCCTGAAAAATGCTTTGACTGTTTCCCTACATCCAGGACACACACGAAGATGTGTTCTAGTATTCTGAGTGTGGGGAAGTTCCTCAAACTGACAGCAGCACCTGGATTCTATTAGTATCCCTTAGCTTCTGTTCCCTGAGTGTTCTCTTAGACCAGGCCATGAGGGAAAGCTGGGGGTTGGGCTTGGAGGCCACGTAGCAGTGAGTGCCCCCTGATCCATTGAGGAAGTACTTAGAGGACTTCTCCCTAAACGGAACAACTTTTCCTGCATTCATCTGGGTGCAGTGGGGCTGCACATCTCTCCCACACCTAAGAATGTGTTCTGGAATTCTGAGTGCAGGGAAGTTCCTCCAACTGACAGCAGCGCCTGGGTTCTAATTGAATTCCTTTGCTTGTCTTCCCTGATGGAAAGCCTAGGCGGGAGTGCGGGGGAAAGTGTGGTTTGGGCTCCAAAACCAAGTATTTGCGATGACCTCTCTATGGTTCGTGGAGGTGTTTAAACTACATCCCTAACCTGGGAACACCTGTGCCCCCATAAATATCCGTGGAGTCTGTTTCCACACCTCCAGCACACACACGAACACTTGCACAGTTATCCTGAGAGTGGGCAGCCTCCTCCAACTGAGAGCAGGGCCTTGGTTCTTATAAAATCGCTTAACTTGTCTACCCTGTTTGGTTGCCTGATACGGAGTGCTGGGGAAAGGGTGGGTTGGGCTCTAAATCCAAGTATTAGCGAGTGCTTCTCCATGGGATTTGGAGGTTATTAACCAAAAGCCCACAGCATGGGAATACCTGTGCTCCTTGAAAAAAGCGTGGACTCTGTATCCCCACCACCAGAACACACATGAAGAAGTTTTCTGCTATCCTGAGTGTGGGCTGGCAATTTCAGGTGACAGAAGCGGCTGGGTTCTAATAGAATCCCTTAGCTTGTAATCCCTGAGTGTTTCCCTAGGACTGACTCTGAGAGAAACCTGGGGGTTGGGCTTTGAGGCCAAATAGTAGCGAGTGTCCCCGATGGACTGAGGAAGTATTTAGATGAATTCTCCATAAAGGGAAACACCTGAGCACCCATTCATCTGCGTGGAGTGGGGCTTCAAATCTCCCCACCACACAAGGTTGGGTTCCAGTATCCTGAGGGTGGGGTAGTTCCTCCAACTGACATCAGCGTCTTGGTTTGAATAGAATCCCTTTGCTTGTCTTCCCTGATGGTTTGCCTAGGCCAGTGTGTGGTTGAAAGTGGGATTTGGGATCTAAAACTAAGTATTAGCGTGTGCCTCTCCATGGGTAGTGGAGAAGTTTAAACTACAACCCACAACTTGGGAATTACTGTGACCCCTGAAAAATGCGTGTGCTATGTTTCCCCACGTCCAGCACACACAGGAAGAAGTGTTCTGGGGTTGTGAGTGTGGGGAGGTTCCTCCAACAGACAGCAGCACCTGGGTTGTAATAGAATCCCTTAGCTTGACTTCCCTAAGTGTTTTCCTAGGCCTAGCAGTAAGCGATGGTGTGGGATGGGCTCTAAAGCCAAGTATTAGCGAGTGCATCTCTGTGGGTAGTGGAGGGTTTTAAACTACTTCCCCAACCTTGGAACACCTGTGCCGCATAACGATGCGTGGAATCTGTTTCCCCACCTCCAGCACACACACGGAGACGTGCTCAGGTATCCTGATTGTGGGGAGGCTCCTCCAAATGACAGCAGCGCCTGGGTTCTAAAAGAATCCCTTAGCTTGTCTTCCCTGATGGCATGCCTAGGCTGGAGAGTGGGGGAAAGTGGGGGTTGGGCTCTAAACCAAGTATAAGCGAGAGCCTATCCATGGGATGTGGGTTTTTAACCTACAACCCACAACCATGGAATAAATGTGGCCCCTGAAAAATGCTTTGACTGTTTCCCTACATCCAGGACACACACGAAGATGTGTTCTAGTATTCTGAGTGTGGGGAAGTTCCTCAAACTGACAGCAGCACCTGGATTCTATTAGTATCCCTTAGCTTCTGTTCCCTGAGTGTTCTCTTAGACCAGGCCATGAGGGAAAGCTGGGGGTTGGGCTTGGAGGCCACGTAGCAGTGAGTGCCCCCTGATCCATTGAGGAAGTACTTAGAGGACTTCTCCCTAAACGGAACAACTTTTCCTGCATTCATCTGGGTGCAGTGGGGCTGCACATCTCTCCCACACCTAAGAATGTGTTCTGGAATTCTGAGTGCAGGGAAGTTCCTCCAACTGACAGCAGCGCCTGGGTTCTAATTGAATTCCTTTGCTTGTCTTCCCTGATGGAAAGCCTAGGCGGGAGTGCGGGGGAAAGTGTGGTTTGGGCTCCAAAACCAAGTATTTGCGATGACCTCTCTATGGTTCGTGGAGGTGTTTAAACTACATCCCTAACCTGGGAACACCTGTGCCCCCATAAAGATCCGTGGAGTCTGTTTCCACACCTCCAGCACACACACGAACACTTGCACAGTTATCCTGAGAGTGGGCAGCCTCCTCCAACTGAGAGCAGGGCCTTGGTTCTTATAAAATCGCTTAACTTGTCTACCCTGTTTGGTTGCCTGATACGGAGTGCTGGGGAAAGGGTGGGTTGGGCTCTAAATGCAAGTATTAGCGAGTGCTTCTCCATGGGATTTGGAGGTTATTAACCAAAAGCCCACAGCATGGGAATACCTGTGCTCCTTGAAAAAAGCGTGGACTCTGTATCCCCACCACCAGAACACACATGAAGAAGTTTTCTGCTATCCTGAGTGTGGGCTGGCAATTTCAGGTGACAGAAGCGGCTGGGTTCTAATAGAATCCCTTAGCTTGTAATCCCTGAGTGTTTCCCTAGGACCGACTCTGAGAGAAACCTGGGGGTTGGGCTTTGAGGCCAAATAGTAGCGAGTGTCCCCGATGGACTGAGGAAGTATTTAGATGAATTCTCCATAAAGGGAAACACCTGAGCACCCATTCATCTGCGTGGAGTGGGGCTTCAAATCTCCCCACCACACAAGGTTGGGTTCCAGTATCCTGAGGGTGGGGTAGTTCCTCCAACTGACATCAGCGTCTTGGTTTGAATAGAATCCCTTTGCTTGTCTTCCCTGATGGTTTGCCTAGGCCAGTGTGTGGTTGAAAGTGGGATTTGGGATCTAAAACTAAGTATTAGCGTGTGCCTCTCCATGGGTAGTGGAGATGTTTAAACTACAACCCACAACTTGGGAATTACTGTGACCCCTGAAAAATGCGTGTGCTATGTTTCCCCACGTCCAGCACACACAGGAAGAAGTGTTCTGGGGTTCTGAGTGTGGGGAGGTTCCTCCAACAGACAGCAGCACCTGGGTTGTAATAGAATCCCTTAGCTTGACTTCCCTAAGTGTTTTCCTAGGCCTAGCAGTAAGCGATGGTGGGGGATGGGCTCTAAAGCCAAGTATTAGCGAGTGCATCTCTGTGGGTAGTGGAGGGTTTTAAACTACTTCCCCAACCTTGGAACACCTGTGCCGCATAACGATGCGTGGAATCTGTTTCCCCACCTCCAGCACACACACGGAGACTTGCTCAGGTGTCTGATAGTGGGGAGGCTCCTCTAAATGACAGCAGCGACTGGGTTCTAATAGAATCCCTTAGCTTGTCTTCCCTGATGGCATGCCTAGGCTGGAGAGTGGGGGAAAGTGGGGGTTGGGCTCTAAACCAAGTATAAGCGAGAGCCTATCCATGGGATGTGGGTTTTTAACCTACAACCCACAACCATGGAATAAATGTGCCCCCTGAAAGATGCTTTGACTGTTTCCCTACATCCACCACATACACGAAGATGTGTTCTTGTATTCTGAGTGTGGGGAAGTTCCTCAAACTGACAGCAGCACCTGGATTCTATTAGTATCCCTTAGCTTCTGTTCCCTGAGTGTTCTCTTAGACCAGGCCATGAGGGAAAGCTGGGGGTTGGGCTTGGAGGCCACGTAGCAGTGAGTGCCCCCTGATCCATTGAGGAAGTACTTAGAGGACTTCTCCCTAAAGGGAACACCTTTTCCTGCATTCATCTGGGTGCAGTGGGGCTGCACATCTCTCCCACACCTAAGAATGTGTTCTGGAATTCTGAGTGCAGGGAAGTTCCTCCAACTGACAGCAGCGCCTGGGTTCTAATTGAATCCCTTTGCTTGTCTTCCCTGATGGAAAGCCTAGGCGGGATTGCGGGGGAAAGTGTGGTTTGGGCTCCAAAACCCAGTATTGGCGATGACCTCTCTATGGTTTGTGGAGGTGTTTAAACTACATCCCTAACCTGGGAACACCTGTGCCCCCATAAAGATCCGTGGTGTCTGTTTCCACACCTCCAGCACACACACGAACCCTTGCACAGTTATCCTGAGGGTGGGCAGCCTCCTCCAACTGAGAGCAGGGCCTTGGTTCTTATAAAATCGCTTAACTTGTCTACCCTGTTTGGGTGCCTGATACGGAGTGCTGGGGAAAGGGTGGGTTGGGCTCTAAATCCAAGTATTAGCGAGTGCTTCTCCATGGGATTTGGAGGTTATTAACCAAAAGCCCACAACATGGGAATACCTGTGCTCCTTGAAAAAAGCGTGGACTCTGTATCCCCACCACCAGAACACACATGAAGAAGTTTTCTGCTATCCTGAGTGTGGGCTGGCAATTTCAGGTGACAGAAGCGGCTGGGTTCTAATAGAATCCCTTAGCTTGTAATCCCTGAGTGTTTCCCTAGGACTGACTCTGAGAGAAACCTGGGGGTTGGGCTTTGAGGCCAAATAGTAGCGAGTGTCCCCGATGGACTGAGGAAGTATTTAGATGAATTCTCCATAAAGGGAAACACCTGAGCACCCATTCATCTGCGTGGAGTGGGGCTTCAAATCTCCCCACCACACAAGGTTGGGTTCCAGTATCTTGAGGGTGGGGTAGTTCCTCCAACTGACATCAGCGTCTTGGTTTGAATAGAATCCCTTTGCTTGTCTTCCCTGATGGTTTGCCTAGGCCAGTGTGTGGTTGAAAGTGGGATTTGGGATCTAAAACTAAGTATTAGCGTGTGCCTCTCCATGGGTAGTGGAGATGTTTAAACTACAACCCACAACTTGGGAATTACTGTGACCCCTGAAAAATGCGTGTGCTATGTTTCCCCACGTCCAGCACACACAGGAAGAAGTGTTCTGGGGTTCTGAGTGTGGGGAGGTTCCTCCAACAGACAGCAGCACCTGGGTTGTAATAGAATCCCTTAGCTTGACTTCCCTAAGTGTTTTCCTAGGCCTAGCAGTAAGCGATGGTGGGGGATGGGCTCTAAAGCCAAGTATTAGCGAGTGCATGTCTGTGGGGAGTGGAGGGTTTTAAACTACTTCCCCAACCTTGGAACACCTGTGCCCCATAAAGATGCGTGGAATCTGTTTCCCCACCTCCAGCACACACACGGAGACGTGCTCAGGTATCCTGATTGTGGGGAGGCTCCTCCAAATGACAGCAGCGCCTGGGTTCTAAAAGAATCCCTTAGCTTGTCTTCCCTGATGGCATGCCTAGGCTGGAGAGTGGGGGAAAGTGGGGGTTGGGCTCTAAACCAAGTATAAGCGAGAGCCTATCCATGGGATGTGGGTTTTTAACCTACAACCCACAACCATGGAATAAATGTGCCCCCTGAAAGATGCTTTGACTGTTTCCCTACATCCAGCACACACACGAAGATGTGTTCTTGTATTCTGAGTGTGGGGAAGTTCCTCAAACTGACAGCAGCACCTGGATTCTATTAGTATCCCTTAGCTTCTGTTCCCTGAGTGTTCTCTTAGACCAGGCCATGAGGGAAAGCTGGGGGTTGGGCTTGGAGGCCACGTAGCAGTGAGTGCCCCCTGATCCATTGAGGAAGTACTTAGAGGACTTCTCCCTAAAGGGAACACCTTTTCCTGCATTCATCTGGGTGCAGTGGGGCTGCACAACTCTCCCACACCTAAGAATGTGTTCTGGAATTCTGAGTGCAGGGAAGTTCCTCCAACTGACAGCAGCGCCTGGGTTCTAATTGAATCCCTTTGCTTGTCTTCCCTGATGGAAAGCCTAGGCGGGAGTGCGGGGGAAAGTGTGGTTTGGGCTCCAAAACCCAGTATTGGCGATGACCTCTCTATGGTTTGTGGAGGTGTTTAAACTACATCCCTAACCTGGGAACACCTGTGCCCCCATAAAGATCCGTGGAGTCTGTTTCCACACCTCCAGCACACACACGAACCCTTGCACAGTTATCCTGAGGGTGGGCAGCCTCCTCCAACTGAGAGCAGGGCCTTGGTTCTTATAAAATCGCTTAACTTGTCTACCCTGTTTGGTTGCCTGATACGGAGTGCTGGGGAAAGGGTGGGTTGGGCTCTAAATCCAAGTATTAGCGAGTGCTTCTCCATGGGATTTGGAGGTTATTAACCAAAAGCCCACAACATGGGAATACCTGTGCTCCTTGAAAAAAGCGTGGACTCTGTATCCCCACCACCAGAACACACATGAAGAAGTTTTCTGCTATCCTGAGTGTGGGCTGGCAATTTCAGGTGACAGAAGCGGCTGGGTTCTAATAGAATCCCTTAGCTTGTAATCCCTGAGTGTTTCCCTAGGACTGACTCTGAGAGAAACCTGGGGGTTGGGCTTTGAGGCCAAATAGTAGCGAGTGTCCCCGATGGACTGAGGAAGTATTTAGATGAATTCTCCATAAAGGGAAACACCTGAGCACCCATTCATCTGCGTGGAGTGGGGCTTCAAATCTCCCCACCACACAAGGTTGGGTTCCAGTATCCTGAGGGTGGGGTAGTTCCTCCAACTGACATCAGCGTCTTGGTTTGAATAGAATCCCTTTGCTTGTCTTCCCTGATGGTTTGCCTAGGCCAGTGTGTGGTTGAAAGTGGGATTTGGGATCTAAAACTAAGTATTAGCGTGTGCCTCTCCATGGGTAGTGGAGATGTTTAAACTACAACCCACAACTTGGGAATTACTGTGACCCCTGAAAAATGCGTGTGCTATGTTTCCCCACGTCCAGCACACACAGGAAGAAGTGTTCTGGGGTTCTGAGTGTGGGGAGGTTCCTCCAACAGACAGCAGCACCTGGGTTGTAATAGAATCCCTTAGCTTGACTTCCCTAAGTGTTTTCCTAGGCCTAGCAGTAAGCGATGGTGGGGGATGGGCTCTAAAGCCAAGTATTAGCGAGTGCATGTCTGTGGGTAGTGGAGGGTTTTAAACTACTTCCCCAACCTTGGAACACCTGTGCCCCATAAAGATGCGTGGAATCTGTTTCCCCACCTCCAGCACACACACGGAGACGTGCTCAGGTATCCTGATTGTGGGGAGGCTCCTCCAAATGACAGCAGCGCCTGGGTTCTAAAAGAATCCCTTAGCTTGTCTTCCCTGATGGCATGCCTAGGCTGGAGAGTGGGGGAAAGTGGGGGTTGGGCTCTAAACCAAGTATAAGCGAGAGCCTATCCATGGGATGTGGGTTTTTAACCTACAACCCACAACCATGGAATAAATGTGCCCCCTGAAAGATGCTTTGACTGTTTCATTACATCCAGCACACACACGAAGATGTGTTCTTGTATTCTGAGTGTGGGGAAGTTCCTCAAACTGACAGCAGCACCTGGATTCTATTAGTATCCCTTAGCTTCTGTTCCCTGAGTGTTCTCTTAGACCAGGCCATGAGGGAAAGCTGGGGGTTGGGCTTGGAGGCCACGTAGCAGTGAGTGCCCCCTGATCCATTGAGGAAGTACTTAGAGGACTTCTCCCTAAAGGGAACACCTTTTCCTGCATTCATCTGGGTGCAGTGGGGCTGCACATCTCTCCCACACCTAAGAATGTGTTCTGGAATTCTGAGTGCAGGGAAGTTCCTCCAACTGACAGCAGCGCCTGGGTTCTAATTGAATCCCTTTGCTTGTCTTCCCTGATGGAAAGCCTAGGCGGGAGTGCGGGGGAAAGTGTGGTTTGGGCTCCAAAACCCAGTATTGGCGATGACCTCTCTATGGTTTGTGGAGGGGTTTAAACTACATCCCTAACCTGGGAACACCTGTGCCCCCATAAAGATCCGTGGAGTCTGTTTCCACACCTCAAGCACACACACGAACCCTTGCACAGTTATCCTGAGGGTGGGCAGCCTCCTCCAACTGAGAGCAGGGCCTTGGTTCTTATAAAATCGCTTAACTTGTCTACCCTGTTTGGTTGCCTGATACGGAGTGCTGAGGAAAGGGTGGGTTGAGCTCTAAATCCAAGTATTAGCGAGTGCTTCTCCATGGGATTTGGAGGTTATTAACCAAAAGCCCACAACATGGGAATACCTGTGCTCCTTGAAAAAAGCGTGGACTCTGTATCCCCACCACCAGAACACACATGAAGAAGTTTTCTGCTATCCTGAGTGTGGGCTGGCAATTTCAGGTGACAGAAGCGGCTGGGTTCTAATAGAATCCCTTAGCTTGTAATCCCTGAGTGTTTCCCTAGGACTGACTCTGAGAGAAACCTGGGGGTTGGGCTTTGAGGCCAAATAGTAGCGAGTGTCCCCGATGGACTGAGGAAGTATTTAGATGAATTCTCCATAAAGGGAAACACCTGAGCACCCATTCATCTGCGTGGAGTGGGGCTTCAAATCTCCCCACCACACAAGGTTGGGTTCCAGTATCCTGAGGGTGGGGTAGTTCCTCCAACTGACATCAGCGTCTTGGTTTGAATAGAATCCCTTTGCTTGTCTTCCCTGATGGTTTGCCTAGGCCAGTGTGTGGTTGAAAGTGGGATTTGGGATCTAAAACTAAGTATTAGCGTGTGCCTCTCCATGGGTAGTGGAGATGTTTAAACTACAACCCACAACTTGGGAATTACTGTGACCCCTGAAAAATGCGTGTGCTATGTTTCCCCACGTCCAGCACACACAGGAAGAAGTGTTCTGGGGTTCTGAGTGTGGGGAGGTTCCTCCAACAGACAGCAGCACCTGGGTTGTAATAGAATCCCTTAGCTTGACTTCCCTAAGTGTTTTCCTAGGCCTAGCAGTAAGCGATGGTGGGGGATGGGCTCTAAAGCCAAGTATTAGCGAGTGCATCTCTGTGGGGAGTGGAGGGTTTTAAACTACTTCCCCAACCTTGGAACACCTGTGCCCCATAAAGATGCGTGGAATCTGTTTCCCCACCTCCAGCACACACACGGAGACGTGCTCAGGTATCCTGATTGTGGGGAGGCTCCTCCAAATGACAGCAGCGCCTGGGTTCTAAAAGAATCCCTTAGCTTGTCTTCCCTGATGGCATGCCTAGGCTGGAGAGTGGGGGAAAGTGGGGGTTGGGCTCTAAACCAAGTATAAGCGAGAGCCTATCCATGGGATGTGGGTTTTTAACCTACAACCCACAACCATGGAATAAATGTGCCCCCTGAAAGATGCTTTGACTGTTTCCCTACATCCAGCACACACACGAAGATGTGTTCTGGTATTCTGAGTGTGGGGAAGTTCCTCAAACTGACAGCAGCACCTGGATTCTATGTGTATCCCTTACCTTCTGTTCCCTGAGTGTTCTCTTAGACCAGGCCATGAGGGAAAGCTGGGGGTTGGGCTTGGAGGCCACGTAGCAGTGAGTGCCCCCTGATCCATTGAGGAAGTACTTAGAGGACTTCTCCCTAAAGGGAACACCTTTTCCTGCATTCATCTGGGTGCAGTGGGGCTGCACATCTCTCCCACACCTAAGAATGTGTTCTGGAATTCTGAGTGCAGGGAAGTTCCTCCAACTGACAGCAGCGCCTGGGTTCTAATTGAATCCCTTTGCTTGTCTTCCCTGATGGAAAGCCTAGGCGGGAGTGCGGGGGAAAGTGTGGTTTGGGCTCCAAAACCAAGTATTTGCGATGACCTCTCTATGGTTTGTGGAGGTGTTTAAACTACATCCCTAACCTGGGAACACCTGTGCCCCCATAAAGATCCGTGGAGTCTGTTTCCACACCTCCAGCACACACACGAACTCTTGCACAGTTATCCTGAGAGTGGGCAGCCTCCTCCAACTGAGAGCAGGGCCTTGGTTCTTATAAAATCGCTTAACTTGTCTACCCTGTTTGGGTGCCTGATACGGAGTGCTGGGGAAAGGGTGGGTTGAGCTCTAAGTCCAAGTATTAGCGAGTGCTTCTCCATGGGATTTGGAGGTTATTAACCAAAAGCCCACAACATGGGAATACCTGTGCTCCTTGAAAAAAGCGTGGACTCTGTATCCCCACCACCAGAACACACATGAAGAAGTTTTCTGATATCCTGAGTGTGGGCTGGCAATTTCAGGTGACAGAAGCGGCTGGGTTCTAATAGAATCCCTTAGCTTGTAATCCCTGAGTGTTTCCCTAGGACTGACTCTGAGAGAAACCTGGGGGTTGGGCTTTGAGGCCAAATAGTAGCGAGTGTCCCCGATGGACTGAGGAAGTATTTAGATGAATTCTCCATAAAGGGAAACACCTGAGCAGCCATTCATCTGCGTGGAGTGGGGCTTCAAATCTCCCCACCACACAAGGTTGGGTTCCAGTATCCTGAGGGTGGGGTAGTTCCTCCAACTGACATCAGCGTCTTGGTTTGAATAGAATCCCTTTGCTTGTCTTCTCTGATGGTTTGCCTAGGCCAGTGTGTGGTTGAAAGTGGGATTTGGGATCTAAAACTAAGTATTAGCGTGTGCCTCTCCATGGGTAGTGGAGATGTTTAAACTACAACCCACAACTTGGGAATTACTGTGACCCCTGAAAAATGCGTGTGCTATGTTTCCCCACGTCCAGCACACACAGGAAGAAGTGTTCTGGGGTTCTGAGTGTGGGGAGGTTCCTCCAACGGACAGCAGCACCTGGGTTGTAATAGAATCCCTTAGCTTGACTTCCCTAAGTGTTTTCCTAGGCCTAGCAGTAAGCGATGGTGGGGGATGGGCTCTAAAGCCAAGTATTAGCGAGTGCATCTCTGTGGGTAGTGGAGGGTTTTAAACTACTTCCCCAACCTTGGAACACCTGTGCCCCATAAAGATGCGTGGAATCTGTTTCCCCACCTCCAGCACACACACGGAGACGTGCTCAGGTATCCTGATTGTGGGGAGGCTCCTCCAAATGACAGCAGCGCCAGGGTTCTAAAAGAATCCCTTAGCTTGACTTCCCTGATGGCATGCCTAGGCTGGAGAGTGGGGGAAAGTGGGGGTTGGGCTCTAAACCAAGTATAAGCGAGAGCCTATCCATGGGATGTGGGTTTTTAACCTACAACCCACAACCATGGAATAAATGTGCCCCCTGAAAGATGCTTTGACTGTTTCCCTACATCCAGCACACACACGAAGATGTGTTCTTGTATTCTGAGTGTGGGGAAGTTCCTCAAACTGACAGCAGCACCTGGATTCTATTAGTATCCCTTAGCTTCTGTTCCCTGAGTGTTCTCTTAGACCAGGCCATGAGGGAAAGCTGGGGGTTGGGCTTGGAGGCCACGTAGCAGTGAGTGCCCCCTGATCCATTGAGGAAGTACTTAGAGGACTTCTCCCTAAACGGAACACCTTTTCCTCCATTCATCCGGGTGCAGTGGGGCTGCACACCTCTCCCACACCTAAGAATGTGTTCTGGAATTCTGAGTGCAGGGAAGTTCCTCCAACTGACAGCAGCGCCTGGGTTCTAATTGAATCCCTTTGCTTGTCTTCCCTGATGGAAAGCCTAGGCGGGAGTGCGGGGGAAAGAGTGGTTTGGGCTCCAAAACCCAGTATTGGCGATGACCTCTCTATGGTTTGTGGAGGGGTTTAAACTACATCCTTAACCTGGGAACAACTGTGTCCCCATAAAGATCTGTGGAGTCTGTTTCCACACCTCCAGCACACACACGAACACTTGCACAGTTATCCTGAGGGTGGGCAGCCTCCTCCAACTGAGAGCAGGGCCTTGGTTCTTATAAAATCGCTTAACTTGTCTACCCTGTTTGGTTGCCTGATACGGAGTGCTGAGGAAAGGGTGGGTTGAGCTCTAAATCCAAGTATTAGCGAGTGCTTCTCCATGGGATTTGGAGGTTATTAACCAAAAGCCCACAGCATGGGAATACCTGTGCTCCTTGAAAAAAGCGTGGACTCTGTATCCCCACCACCAGAACACACATGAAGAAGTTTTCTGCTATCCTGAGTGTGGGCTGGCAATTTCAGGTGACAGAAGCGGCTGGGTTCTAATAGAATCCCTTAGCTTGTAATCCCTGAGTGTTTCCCTAGGACTGATTCTGAGAGAAACCTGGGGGTTGGGCTTTGAGGCCAAATAGTAGCAAGTGTCCCCGATGGACTGAGGAAGTATTTAGATGAATTCTCCATAAAGGGAAACACCTGAGCACCCATTCATCTGCGTGGAGTGGGGCTTCAAATCTCCCCACCACACAAGGTTGGGTTCCAGTATCCTGAGGGTGGGGTAGTTCCTCCAACTGACATCAGCATCTTGGTTTGAATAGAATCCCTTTGCTTGTCTTCCCTGATGGTTTGCCTAGGCCAGTGTGTGGTTGAAAGTGGGATTTGGGATCTAAAACTAAGTATTAGCGTGTGCCTCTCCATGGGTAGTGGAGATGTTTAAACTACAACCCACAACTTGGGAATTACTGTGACCCCTGAAAAATGCGTGTGCTATGTTTCCCCACGTCCAGCACACACAGGAAGAAGTGTTCTGGGGTTCTGAGTGTGGGGAGGTTCCTCCAACAGACAGCAGCACCTGGGTTGTAATAGAATCCCTTAGCTTGACTTCCCTAAGTGTTTTCCTAGGCCTAGCAGTAAGCGATGGTGGGGGATGGGCTCTAAAGCCAAGTATTAGCGAGTGCATCTCTGTGGGGAGTGGAGGGTTTTAAACTACTTCCCCAACCTTGGAACACCTGGGCCCCATAAAGATGCGTGGAATCTGTTTCCCCACCTCCAGCACACACACGGAGACGTGCTCAGGTATCCTGATTGTGGGGAGGCTCCTCCAAATGACAGCAGCGCCTGGGTTCTAAAAGAATCCCTTAGCTTGTCTTCCCTGATGGCATGCCTAGGCTGGAGAGTGGGGGAAAGTGGGGGTTGGGCTCTAAACCAAGTATAAGCGAGAGCCTATCCATGGGATGTGGGTTTTTAACCTACAACCCACAACCATGGAATAAATGTGCCCCCTGAAAGATGCTTTGACTGTTTCCCTACATCCAGCACACACACGAAGATGTGTTCTGGTATTCTGAGTGTGGGGAAGTTCCTCAAACTGACAGCAGCACCTGGATTCTATTTGTATCCCTTACCTTCTGTTCCCTGAGTGTTCTCTTAGACCAGGCCATGAGGGAAAGCTGGGGGTTGGGCTTGGAGGCCACGTAGCAGTGAGTGCCCCCTGATCCATTGAGGAAGTACTTAGAGGACTTCTCCCTAAAGGGAACACCTTTTCCTGCATTCATCTGGGTGCAGTGGGGCTGCACATCTCTCCCACACCTAAGAATGTGTTCTGGAATTCTGAGTGCAGGGAAGTTCCTCCAACTGACAGCAGCGCCTGGGTTCTAATTGAATCCCTTTGCTTGTCTTCCCTGATGGAAAGCCTAGGCGGGAGTGCGGGGGAAAGTGTGGTTTGGGCTCCAAAACCAAGTATTTGCGATGACCTCTCTATGGTTTGTGGAGGTGTTTAAACTACATCCCTAACCTGGGAACACCTGTGCCCCCATAAAGATCCGTGGAGTCTGTTTCCACACCTCCAGCACACACACGAACACTTGCACAGTTATCCTGAGAGTGGGCAGCCTCCTCCAACTGAGAGCAGGGCCTTGGTTCTTATAAAATCGCTTAACTTGTCTACCCTGTTTGGGTGCCTGATACGGAGTGCTGGGGAAAGGGTGGGTTGGGCTCTAAATCCAAGTATTAGCGAGTGCTTCTCCATGGGATTTGGAGGTTATTAACCAAAAGCCCACAACATGGGAATACCTGTGCTCCTTGAAAAAAGCGTGGACTCTGTATCCCCACCACCAGAACACACATGAAGAAGTTTTCTGCTATCCTGAGTGTGGGCTGGCAATTTCAGGTGACAGAAGCGGCTGGGTTCTAATAGAATCCCTTAGCTTGTAATCCCTGAGTGTTTCCCTAGGACTGACTCTGAGAGAAACCTGGGGGTTGGGCTTTGAGGCCAAATAGTAGCGAGTGTCCCCGATGGACTGAGGAAGTATTTAGATGAATTCTCCATAAAGGGAAACACCTGAGCAGCCATTCATCTGCGTGGAGTGGGGCTTCAAATCTCCCCACCACACAAGGTTGGGTTCCAGTATCCTGAGGGTGGGGTAGTTCCTCCAACTGACATCAGCGTCTTGGTTTGAATAGAATCCCTTTGCTTGTCTTCCCTGATGGTTTGCCTAGGCCAGTGTGTGGTTGAAAGTGGGATTTGGGATCTAAAACTAAGTATTAGCGTGTGCCTCTCCATGGGTAGTGGAGATGTTTAAACTACAACCCACAACTTGGGAATTACTGTGACCCCTGAAAAATGCGTGTGCTATGTTTCCCCACGTCCAGCACACACAGGAAGAAGTGTTCTGGGGTTGTGAGTGTGGGGAGGTTCCTCCAATAGACAGCAGCACCTGGGTTGTAATAGAATCCCTTAGCTTGACTTCCCTAAGTGTTTTCCTAGGCCTAGCAGTAAGCGATGGTGGGGGATGGGCTCTAAAGCCAAGTATTAGCGAGTGCATCTCTGTGGGGAGTGGAGGGTTTTAAACTACTTCCCCAACCTTGGAACACCTGTGCCCCATAAAGATGAGTGGAATCTGTTTCCCCACCTCCAGCACACACACGGAGACGTGCTCAGGTATCCTGATTGTGGGGAGGCTCCTCCAAATGACAGCAGCGCCTGGGTTCTAAAAGAATCCCTTAGCTTGTCTTCCCTGATGGCATGCCTAGGCTGGAGAGTGGGGGAAAGTGGGGGTTGGGCTCTAAACCAAGTATAAGCGAGAGCCTATCCATGGGATGTGGGTTTTTAACCTACAACCCACAACCATGGAATAAATGTGCCCCCTGAAAGATGCTTTGACTGTTTCCCTACATCCAGCACACACACGAAGATGTGTTCTGGTATTCTGAGTGTGGGGAAGTTCCTCAAACTGACAGCAGCACCTGGATTCTATTAGTATCCCTTAGCTTCTGTTCCCTGAGTGTTCTCTTAGACCAGGCCATGAGGGAAAGCTGGGGGTTGGGCTTGGAGGCCACGTAGCAGTGAGTGCCCCCTGATCCATTGAGGAATTACTTAGAGGACTTCTCCCTAAACGGAACACCTTTTCCTGCATTCATCTGGGTGCAGTGGGGCTGCACAACTCTCCCACACCTAAGAATGTGTTCTGGAATTCTGAGTGCAGGGAAGTTCCTCCAACTGACAGCAGCGCCTGGGTTCTAATTGAATCCCTTTTCTTGTCTTCCCTGATGGAAAGCCTAGGCGGGAGTGCGGGGGAAAGTGTGCTTTGGGCTCCAAAACCCAGTATTGGCGATGACCTCTCTATGGTTTGTGGAGGTGTTTAAACTACATCCCTAACCTGGGAACACCTGTACCCCCATAAAGATCCGTGGAGTCTGTTTCCACACCTCCAGCACACACACGAACACTTGCACAGTTATCCTGAGAGTGGGCAGCCTCCTCCAACTGAGAGCAGGGCCTTGGTTCTTATAAAATCGCTTAACTTGTCTACCCTGTTTGGTTGCCTGATACGGAGTGCTGGGGAAAGGGTGGGTTGGGCTCTAAATCCAAGTATTAACGAGTGCTTCTCCATGGGATTTGGAGGTTATTAACCAAAAGCCCACAACATGGGAATACCTGTGCTCCTTGAAAAAAGCGTGGACTCTGTATCCCCACCACCAGAACACACATGAAGAAGTTTTCTGCTATCCTGAGTGTGGGCTGGCAATTTCAGGTGACAGAAGCGGCTGGGTTCTAATAGAATCCCTTAGCTTGTAATCCCTGAGTGTTTCCCTAGGACTGACTCTGAGAGAAACCTGGGGGTTGGGCTTTGAGGCCAAATAGTAGCGAGTGTCCCCGATGGACTGAGGAAGTATTTAGATGAATTCTCCATAAAGGGAAACACCTGAGCACCCATTCATCTGCGTGGAGTGGGGCTTCAAATCTCCCCACCACACAAGGTTGGGTTCCAGTATCCTGAGGGTGGGGTAGTTCCTCCAACTGACATCAGCATCTTGGTTTGAATAGAATCCCTTTGCTTGTCTTCCCTGATGGTTTGCCTAGGCCAGTGTGTGGTTGAAAGTGGGATTTGGGATCTAAAACTAAGTATTAGCGTGTGCCTCTCCATGGGTAGTGGAGATGTTTAAACTACAACCCACAACTTGGGAATTACTGTGACCCCTGAAAAATGCGTGTGCTATGTTTCCCCACGTCCAGCACACACAGGAAGAAGTGTTCTGGGGTTCTGAGTGTGGGGAGGTTCCTCCAACAGACAGCAGCACCTGGGTTGTAATAGAATCCCTTAGCTTGACTTCCCTAAGTGTTTTCCTAGGCCTAGCAGTAAGCGATGGTGGGGGATGGGCTCTAAAGCCAAGTATTAGCGAGTGCATCTCTGTGGGGAGTGGAGGGTTTTAAACTACTTCCCCAACCTTGGAACACCTGGGCCCCATAAAGATGCGTGGAATCTGTTTCCCCACCTCCAGCACACACACGGAGACGTGCTCAGGTATCCTGATTGTGGGGAGGCTCCTCCAAATGACAGCAGCGCCTGGGTTCTAAAAGAATCCCTTAGCTTGTCTTCCCTGATGGCATGCCTAGGCTGGAGAGTGGGGGAAAGTGGGGGTTGGGCTCTAAACCAAGTATAAGCGAGAGCCTATCCATGGGATGTGGGTTTTTAACCTACAACCCACAACCATGGAATAAATGTGCCCCCTGAAAGATGCTTTGACTGTTTCCCTACATCCAGCACACACACGAAAATGTGTTCTGGTATTCTGAGTGTGGGGAAGTTCCTCAAACTGACAGCAGCACCTGGATTCTATTTGTATCCCTTACCTTCTGTTCCCTGAGTGTTCTCTTAGACCAGGCCATGAGGGAAAGCTGGGGGTTGGGCTTGGAGGCCACGTAGCAGTGAGTGCCCCCTGATCCATTGAGGAAGTACTTAGAGGACTTCTCCCTAAAGGGAACACCTTTTCCTGCATTCATCTGGGTGCAGTGGGGCTGCACATCTCTCCCACACCTAAGAATGTGTTCTGGAATTCTGAGTGCAGGGAAGTTCCTCCAACTGACAGCAGCGCCTGGGTTCTAATTGAATCCCTTTGCTTGTCTTCCCTGATGGAAAGCCTAGGCGGGAGTGCGGGGGAAAGTGTGGTTTGGGCTCCAAAACCAAGTATTTGCGATGACCTCTCTATGGTTTGTGGAGGTGTTTAAACTACATCCCTAACCTGGGAACACCTGTGCCCCCATAAAGATCCGTGGAGTCTGTTTCCACACCTCCAGCACACACACGAACACTTGCACAGTTATCCTGAGAGTGGGCAGCCTCCTCCAACTGAGAGCAGGGCCTTGGTTCTTATAAAATCGCTTAACTTGTCTACCCTGTTTGGGTGCCTGATACGGAGTGCTGGGGAAAGGGTGGGTTGGGCTCTAAATCCAAGTATTAGCGAGTGCTTCTCCATGGGATTTGGAGGTTATTAACCAAAAGCCCACAACATGGGAATACCTGTGCTCCTTGAAAAAAGCGTGGACTCTGTATCCCCACCACCAGAACACACATGAAGAAGTTTTCTGCTATCCTGAGTGTGGGCTGGCAATTTCAGGTGACAGAAGCGGCTGGGTTCTAATAGAATCCCTTAGCTTGTAATCCCTGAGTGTTTCCCTAGGACTGACTCTGAGAGAAACCTGGGGGTTGGGCTTTGAGGCCAAATAGTAGCGAGTGTCCCCGATGGACTGAGGAAGTATTTAGATGAATTCTCCATAAAGGGAAACACCTGAGCAGCCATTCATCTGCGTGGAGTGGGGCTTCAAATCTCCCCACCACACAAGGTTGGGTTCCAGTATCCTGAGGGTGGGGTAGTTCCTCCAACTGACATCAGCGTCTTGGTTTGAATAGAATCCCTTTGCTTGTCTTCCCTGATGGTTTGCCTAGGCCAGTGTGTGGTTGAAAGTGGGATTTGGGATCTAAAACTAAGTATTAGCGTGTGCCTCTCCATGGGTAGTGGAGATGTTTAAACTACAACCCACAACTTGGGAATTACTGTGACCCCTGAAAAATGCGTGTGCTATGTTTCCCCACGTCCAGCACACACAGGAAGAAGTGTTCTGGGGTTGTGAGTGTGGGGAGGTTCCTCCAACAGACAGCAGCACCTGGGTTGTAATAGAATCCCTTAGCTTGACTTCCCTAAGTGTTTTCCTAGGCCTAGCAGTAAGCGATGGTGGGGGATGGGCTCTAAAGCCAAGTATTAGCGAGTGCATCTCTGTGGGTAGTGGAGGGTTTTAAACTACTTCCCCAACCTTGGAACACCTGTGCCCCATAAAGATGAGTGGAATCTGTTTCCCCACCTCCAGCACACACACGGAGACGTGCTCAGGTATCCTGATTGTGGGGAGGCTCCTCCAAATGACAGCAGCGCCTGGGTTCTAAAAGAATCCCTTAGCTTGTCTTCCCTGATGGCATGCCTAGGCTGGAGAGTGGGGGAAAGTGGGGGTTGGGCTCTAAACCAAGTATAAGCGAGAGCCTATCCATGGGATGTGGGTTTTTAACCTACAACCCACAACCATGGAATAAATGTGCCCCCTGAAAGATGCTTTGACTGTTTCCCTACATCCAGCACACTCACGAAGAGGTGTTCTGGTATTCTGAGTGTGGGGAAGTTCCTCAAACTGACAGCAGCACCTGGATTCTATTAGTATCCCTTAGCTTCTGTTCCCTGAGTGTTCTCTTAGACCAGGCCATGAGGGAAAGCTGGGGGTTGGGCTTGGAGGCCACGTAGCAGTGAGTGCCCCCTGATCCATTGAGGAAGTACTTAGAGGACTTCTCCCTAAACGGAACACCTTTTCCTGCATTCATCTGGGTGCAGTGGGGCTGCACAACTCTCCCACACCTAAGAATGTGTTCTGGAATTCTGAGTGCAGGGAAGTTCCTCCAACTGACAGCAGCGCCTGGGTTCTAATTGAATCCCTTTTCTTGTCTTCCCTGATGGAAAGCCTAGGCGGGAGTGCGGGGGAAAGGGTGCTTTGGGCTCCAAAACCCAGTATTGGCGATGACCTCTCTATGGTTTGTGGAGGTGTTTAAACTACATCCCTAACCTGGGAACACCTGTACCCCCATAAAGATCCGTGGAGTCTGTTTCCACACCTCCAGCACACACACGAACACTTGCACAGTTATCCTGAGAGTGGGCAGCCTCCTCCAACTGAGAGCAGGGCCTTGGTTCTTATAAAATCGCTTAACTTGTCTACCCTGTTTGGTTGCCTGATACGGAGTGCTGGGGAAAGGGTGGGTTGGGCTCTAAATCCAAGTATTAACGAGTGCTTCTCCATGGGATTTGGAGGTTATTAACCAAAAGCCCACAACATGGGAATACCTGTGCTCCTTGAAAAAAGCGTGGACTCTGTATCCCCACCACCAGAACACACATGAAGAAGTTTTCTGCTATCCTGAGTGTGGGCTGGCAATTTCAGGTGACAGAAGCGGCTGGGTTCTAATAGAATCCCTTAGCTTGTAATCCCTGAGTGTTTCCCTAGGACTGACTCTGAGAGAAACCTGGGGGTTGGGCTTTGAGGCCAAATAGTAGCGAGTGTCCCCGATGGACTGAGGAAGTATTTAGATGAATTCTCCATAAAGGGAAACACCTGAGCAGCCATTCATCTGCGTGGAGTGGGGCTTCAAATCTCCCCACCACACAAGGTTGGGTTCCAGTATCCTGAGGGTGGGGTAGTTCCTCCAACTGACATCAGCGTCTTGGTTTGAATAGAATCCCTTTGCTTGTCTTCCCTGATGGTTTGCCTAGGCCAGTGTGTGGTTGAAAGTGGGATTTGGGATCTAAAACTAAGTATTAGCGTGTGCCTCTCCATGGGTAGTGGAGATGTTTAAACTACAACCCACAACTTGGGAATTACTGTGACCCCTGAAAAATGCGTGTGCTCTGTTTCCCCACGTCCAGCACACACAGGAAGAAGTGTTCTGGGGTTGTGAGTGTGGGGAGGTTCCTCCAACAGACAGCAGAACCTGGGTTGTAATAGAATCCCTTAGCTTGACTTCCCTAAGTGTTTTCCTAGGCCTAGCAGTAAGCGATGGTGGGGGATGGGCTCTAAAGCCAAGTATTAGCGAGTGCATCTCTGTGGGTAGTGGAGGGTTTTAAACTACTTCCCCAACCTTGGAACACCTGTGCCCCATAAAGATGCGTGGAATCTGTTTCCCCACCTCCAGCACACACACGGAGACGTGCTCACGTATCCTGATTGTGGGGAGGCTCCTCCAAATGACAGCAGCGCCTGGGTTCTGAAAGAATCCCTTAGCTTGTCTTCCCTGATGGCATGCCTAGGCTGGAGAGTGGGGGAAAGTGGGGGTTGGGCTCTAAACCAAGTATAAGCGAGAGCCTATCCATGGGATGTGGGTTTTTAACCTACAACCCACAACCATGGAATAAATGTGCCCCCTGAAAGATGCTTTGACTGTTTCCCTACATCCAGCACACACAAGAAGATGTGTTCTGGTATTCTGAGTGTGGGGAAGTTCCTCAAACTGACAGCAGCACCTGGATTCTATTAGTATCCCTTAGCTTCTGTTCCCTGAGTGTTCTCTTAGACCAGGCCATGAGGGAAAGCTGGGGGTTGGGCTTGAAGGCCACGTAGCAGTGAGTGCCCCCTGATCCATTGAGGAAGTACTTAGAGGACTTCTCCCTAAACGGAACACCTTTTCCTCCATTCATCTGGGTGCAGTGGGGCTGCACATCTCTCCCACACCTAAGAATGTGTTCTGGAATTCTGAGTGCAGGGAAGTTCCTCCAACTGACAGCAGCGCCTGGGTTCTAATTGAATCCCTTTGCTTGTCTTCCCTGATGGAAAGCCTAGGCGGGAGTGCGGGGGAAAGTGTGGTTTGGGCTCCAAAACCAAGTATTTGCGATGACCTCTCTATGGATTGTGGAGGTGTTTAAACTACATCCCTAACCTGGGAACACCTGTGCCCCCATAAAGATCCGTGGAGTCTGTTTCCACACCTCCAGCACACACACGAACACTTGCACAGTTATCCTGAGAGTGGGCAGCCTCCTCCAACTGAGAGCAGGGCCTTGGTTCTTATAAAATCGCTTAACTTGTCTACCCTGTTTGGGTGCCTGATACGGAGTGCTGGGGAAAGGGTGGGTTGGGCTCTAAATCCAAGTATTAGCGAGTGCTTCTCCATGGGATTTGGAGGTTATTAACCAAAAGCCCACAACATGGGAATACCTGTGCTCCTTGAAAAAAGCGTGGACTCTGTATCCCCACCACCAGAACACACATGAAGAAGTTTTCTGCTATCCTGAGTGTGGGCTGGCAATTTCAGGTGACAGAAGCGGCTGGGTTCTAATAGAATCCCTTAGCTTGTAATCCCTGAGTGTTTCCCTAGGACTGACTCTGAGAGAAACCTGGGGGTTGGGCTTTGAGGCCAAATAGTAGCGAGTGTCCCCGATGGACTGAGGAAGTATTTAGATGAATTCTCCATAAAGGGAAACACCTGAGCAGCCATTCATCTGCGTGGAGTGGGGCTTCAAATCTCCCCACCACACAAGGTTGGGTTCCAGTATCCTGAGGGTGGGGTAGTTCCTCCAACTGACATCAGCGTCTTGGTTTGAATAGAATCCCTTTGCTTGTCTTCCCTGATGGTTTGCCTAGGCCAGTGTGTGGTTGAAAGTGGGATTTGGGATCTAAAACTAAGTATTAGCGTGTGCCTCTCCATGGGTAGTGGAGATGTTTAAACTACAACCCACAACTTGGGAATTACTGTGACCCCTGAAAAATGCGTGTGCTATGTTTCCCCACGTCCAGCACACACAGGAAGAAGTGTTCTGGGGTTGTGAGTGTGGGGAGGTTCCTCCAACAGACAGCAGCACCTGGGTTGTAATAGAATCCCTTAGCTTGACTTCCCTAAGTGTTTTCCTAGGCCTAGCAGTAAGCGATGGTGGGGGATGGGCTCTAAAGCCAAGTATTAGCGAGTGCATCTCTGTGGGTAGTGGAGGGTTTTAAACTACTTCCCCAACCTTGGAACACCTGTGCCCCATAAAGATGAGTGGAATCTGTTTCCCCACCTCCAGCACACACACGGAGACGTGCTCAGGTATCCTGATTGTGGGGAGGCTCCTCCAAATGACAGCAGCGCCTGGGTTCTAAAAGAATCCCTTAGCTTGTCTTCCCTGATGGCATGCCTAGGCTGGAGAGTGGGGGAAAGTGGGGGTTGGGCTCTAAACCAAGTATAAGCGAGAGCCTATCCATGGGATGTGGGTTTTTAACCTACAACCCACAACCATGGAATAAATGTGCCCCCTGAAAGATGCTTTGACTGTTTCCCTACATCCAGCACACACACGAAGATGTGTTCTGGTATTCTGAGTGTGGGGAAGTTCCTCAAACTGACAGCAGCACCTGGATTCTATTAGTATCCCTTAGCTTCTGTTCCCTGAGTGTTCTCTTAGACCAGGCCATGAGGGAAAGCTGGGGGTTGGGCTTGGAGGCCACGTAGCAGTGAGTGCCCCCTGATCCATTGAGGAAGTACTTAGAGGACTTCTCCCTAAACGGAACACCTTTTCCTGCATTCATCTGGGTGCAGTGGGGCTGCACAACTCTCCCACACCTAAGAATGTGTTCTGGAATTCTGAGTGCAGGGAAGTTCCTCCAACTGACAGCAGCGCCTGGGTTCTAATTGAATCCCTTTTCTTGTCTTCCCTGATGGAAAGCCTAGGCGGGAGTGCGGGGGAAAGTGTGCTTTGGGCTCCAAAACCGAGTATTGGCGATGACCTCTCTATGGTTTGTGGAGGTGTTTAAACTACATCCCTAACCTGGGAACACCTGTGCCCCCATAAAGATCCGTGGAGTCTGTTTCCACACCTCCAGCACACACACGAACACTTGCACAGTTATCCTGAGAGTGGGCAGCCTCCTCCAACTGAGAGCAGGGCCTTGGTTCTTATAAAATCGCTTAACTTGTCTACCCTGTTTGGGTGCCTGATACGGAGTGCTGGGGAAAGGGTGGGTTGGGCTCTAAATCCAAGTATTAGCGAGTGCTTCTCCATGGGATTTGGAGGTTATTAACCAAAAGCCCACAACATGGGAATACCTGTGCTCCTTGAAAAAAGCGTGGACTCTGTATCCCCACCACCAGAACACACATGAAGAAGTTTTCTGCTATCCTGAGTGTGGGCTGGCAATTTCAGGTGACAGAAGCGGCTGGGTTCTAATAGAATCCCTTAGCTTGTAATCCATGAGTGTTTCCCTAGGACTGACTCTGAGAGAAACCTGGGGGTTGGGCTTTGAGGCCAAATAGTAGCGAGTGTCCCCGATGGACTGAGGAAGTATTTAGATGAATTCTCCATAAAGGGAAACACCTGAGCAGCCATTCATCTGCGTGGAGTGGGGCTTCAAATCTCCCCACCACACAAGGTTGGGTTCCAGTATCCTGAGGGTGGGGTAGTTCCTCCAACTGACATCAGCGTCTTGGTTTGAATAGAATCCCTTTGCTTGTCTTCCCTGATGGTTTGCCTAGGCCAGTGTGTGGTTGAAAGTGGGATTTGGGATCTAAAACTAAGTATTAGCGTGTGCCTCTCCATGGGTAGTGGAGATGTTTAAACTACAACCCACAACTTGGGAATTACTGTGACCCCTGAAAAATGCGTGTGCTATGTTTCCCCACGTCCAGCACACACAGGAAGAAGTGTTCTGGGGTTGTGAGTGTGGGGAGGTTCCTCCAACAGACAGCAGCACCTGGGTTGTAATAGAATCCCTTAGCTTGACTTCCCTAAGTGTTTTCCTAGGCCTAGCAGTAAGCGATGGTGGGGGATGGGCTCTAAAGCCAAGTATTAGCGAGTGCATCTCTGTGGGTAGTGGAGGGTTTTAAACTACTTCCCCAACCTTGGAACACCTGTGCCCCATAAAGATGAGTGGAATCTGTTTCCCCACCTCCAGCACACACACGGAGACGTGCTCAGGTATCCTGATTGTGGGGAGGCTCCTCCAAATGACAGCAGCGCCTGGGTTCTAAAAGAATCCCTTAGCTTGTCTTCCCTGATGGCATGCCTAGGCTGGAGAGTGGGGGAAAGTGGGGGTTGGGCTCTAAACCAAGTATAAGCGAGAGCCTATCCATGGGATGTGGGTTTTTAACCTACAACCCACAACCATGGAATAAATGTGCCCCCTGAAAGATGCTTTGACTGTTTCCCTACATCCACCACACACACGAAGATGTGTTCTGGTATTCTGAGTGTGGGGAAGTTCCTCAAACTGACAGCAGCACCTGGATTCTATTAGTATCCCTTAGCTTCTGTTCCCTGAGTGTTCTCTTAGACCAGGCCATGAGGGAAAGCTGGGGGTTGGGCTTGGAGGCCACGTAGCAGTGAGTGCCCCCTGATCCATTGAGGAAGTACTTAGAGGACTTCTCCCTAAAGGGAACACCTTTTCCTCCATTCATCTGGGTGCAGTGGGGCTGCACATCTCTCCCACACCTAAGAATGTGTTCTGGAATTCTGAGTGCAGGGAAGTTCCTCCAACTGACAGCAGCGCCTGGGTTCTAATTGAATTCCTTTGCTTGTCTTCCCTGATGGGAAGCCTAGGCGGGAGTTCGGGGGAAAGTGTGGTTTGGGCTCCAAAACCAAGTATTTGCGATGACCTCTCTATGGTTCGTGGAGGTGTTTAAACTACATCCCTAACCTGGGAACACCTGTGCCCCCATAAAGATCCGTGGAGTCTGTTTCCACACCTCCAGCACACACACGAACACTTGCACAGTTATCCTGAGAGTGGGCAGCCTCCTCCAACTGAGAGCAGGGCCTTGGTTCTTATAAAATCGCTTAACTTGTCTACCCTGTTTGGTTGCCTGATACGGAGTGCTGGGGAAAGGGTGGGTTGGGCTCTAAATCCAAGTATTAGCGAGTGCTTCTCCATGGGATTTGGAGGTTATTAACCAAAAGCCCACAGCATGGGAATACCTGTGCTCCTTGAAAAAATCTTGGACTCTGTATCCCCACCACCAGATCACACATGAAGAAGTTTTCTGCTATCCTGAGTGTGGGCTGGCAATTTCAGGTGACAGAAGCGGCTGGGTTCTAATAGAATCCCTTAGCTTGTAATCCCTGAGTGTTTCCCTAGGACTGACTCTGAGAGAAACCTGGGGGTTGGGCTTTGAGGCCAAATAGTAGCGAGTGTCCCCGATGGACTGAGGAAGTATTTAGATGAATTCTCCATAAAGGGAAACACCTGAGCACCCATTCATCTGCGTGGAGTGGGGCTTCAAATCTCCCCACCACACAAGGTTGGGTTCCAGTATCCTGAGGGTGGGGTAGTTCCTCCAACTGACATCAGCGTCTTGGTTTGAATAGAATCCCTTTGCTTGTCTTCCCTGATGGTTTGCCTAGGCCAGTGTGTGGTTGAAAGTGGGATTTGGGATCTAAAACTAAGTATTAGCGTGTGCCTCTCCATGGGTAGTGGAGATGTTTAAACTACAACCCACAACTTGGGAATTACTGTGACCCCTGAAAAATGCGTGTGCTATGTTTCCCCACGTCCAGCACACACAGGAAGAAGTGTTCTGGGGTTCTGAGTGTGGGGAGGTTCCTCCAACAGACAGCAGCACCTGGGTTGTAATAGAATCCCTTAGCTTGACTTCCCTAAGTGTTTTCCTAGGCCTAGCAGTAAGCGATGGTGGGGGATGGGCTCTAAAGCCAAGTATTAGCGAGTGCATCTCTGTGGGTAGTGGAGGGTTTTAAACTACTTCCCCAACCTTGGAACACCTGGGCCCCATAAAGATGCGTGGAATCTGTTTCCCCACCTCCAGCACACACACGGAGACGTGCTCAGGTATCCTGATTGTGGGGAGGCTCCTCCAAATGACAGCAGCGCCTGGGTTCTAAAAGAATCCCTTAGCTTGTCTTCCCTGATGGCATGCCTAGGCTGGAGAGAGGGGGAAAGTGGGGGTTGGGCTCTAAACCAAGTATAAGCGAGAGCCTATCCATGGGATGTGGGTTTTTAACCTACAACCCACAACCATGGAATAAATGTGCCCCCTGAAAGATGCTTTGACTGTTTCCCTACATCCAGCACACACACGAAGATGTGTTCTTGTATTCTGAGTGTGGGGAAGTTCCTCAAACTGACAGCAGCACCTGGATTCTATTAGTATCCCTTAGCTTCTGTTCCCTGAGTGTTCTCTTAGACCAGGCCATGAGGGAAAGCTGGGGTTGGGCTTGGAGGCCACGTAGCAGTGAGTGCCCCCTGATCCATTGAGGAAGTACTTAGAGGACTTCTCCCTAAACGGAACACCTTTTCCTGCATTCATCTGGGTGCAGTGGGGCTGCACAATTCTCCCAAACCTAAGAATGTGTTCTGGAATTCTGAGTGCAGGGAAGTTCCTCCAACTGACAGCAGCGCCTGGGTTCTAATTGAATCCCTTTTCTTGTCTTCCCTGATGGAAAGCCTAGGTGGGAGTGCGGGGGAAAGTGTGCTTTGGGCTCCAAAACCCAGTATTGGCGATGACCTCTCTATGGTTTGTGGAGGTGTTTAAACTACATCCCTAACCTGGGAACACCTGTGCCCCCATAAAGATCCGTGGAGTCTGTTTCCACACCTCCAGCACACACACGAACACTTGCACAGTTATCCTGAGAGTGGGCAGCCTCCTCCAACTGAGAGCAGGGCCTTGGTTCTTATAAAATCGCTTAACTTGTCTACCCTGTTTGGTTGCCTGATACGGAGTGCTGGGGAAAGGTTGGGTTGGGCTCTAAATCCAAGTATTAACGAGTGCTTCTCCATGGGATTTGGAGGTTATTAACCAAAAGCCCACAACATGGGAATACCTGTGCTCCTTGAAAAAAGCGTGGACTCTGTATCCCCACCACCAGAACACACATGAAGAAGTTTTCTGCTATCCTGAGTGTGGGCTGGCAATTTCAGGTGACAGAAGCGGCTGGGTTCTAATAGAATCCCTTAGCTTGTAATCCCTGAGTGTTTCCCTAGGACTGACTCTGAGAGAAACCTGGGGGTTGGGCTTTGAGGCCAAATAGTAGCGAGTGTCCCCGATGGACTGAGGAAGTATTTAGATGAATTCTCCATAAAGGGAAACACCTGAGCACCCATTCATCTGCGTGGAGTGGGGCTTCAAATCTCCCCACCACACAAGGTTGGGTTCCAGTATCCTGAGGGTGGGGTAGTTCCTCCAACTGACATCAGCGTCTTGGTTTGAATAGAATCCCTTTGCTTGTCTTCCCTGATGGTTTGCCTAGGCCAGTGTGTGCTTGAAAGTGGGATTTGGGATCTAAAACTAAGTATTAGCGTGTGCCTCTCCATGGGTAGTGGAGATGTTTAAACTACAACCCACAACTTGGGAATTACTGTGACCCCTGAAAAATGCGTGTGCTCTGTTTCCCCACGTCCAGCACACACAGGAAGAAGTGTTCTGGGGTTGTGAGTGTGGGGAGGTTCCTCCAACAGACAGCAGCACCTGGGTTGTAATAGAATCCCTTAGCTTGACTTCCCTAAGTGTTTTCCTAGGCCTAGCAGTAAGCGATGGTGGGGGATGGGCTCTAAAGCCAAGTATTAGCGAGTGCATCTCTGTGGGTAGTGGAGGGTTTTAAACTACTTCCCCAAACTTGGAACACCTGTGCCCCATAAAGATGCGTGGAATCTGTTTCCCCACCTCCAGCACACACACGGAGACGTGCTCAGGTATCCTGATTGTGGGGAGGCTCCTCCAAATGACAGCAGCGCCTGGGTTCTGAAAGAATCCCTTAGCTTGTCTTCCCTGATGGCATGCCTAGGCTGGAGAGTGGGGGAAAGTGGGGGTTGGGCTCTAAACCAAGTATAAGCGAGAGCCTATCCATGGGATGTGGGTTTTTAACCTACAACCCACAACCATGGAATAAATGTGCCCCCTGAAAGATGCTTTGACTGTTTCCCTACATCCAGCACACACACGAAGATGTGTTCTGGTATTCTGAGTGTGGGGAAGTTCCTCAAACTGACAGCAGCACCTGGATTCTATTAGTATCCCTTAGCTTCTGTTCCCTGAGTGTTCTCTTAGACCAGGCCATGAGGGAAAGCTGGGGGTTGGGCTTGGAGGCCACGTAGCAGTGAGTGCCCCCTGATCCATTGAGGAAGTACTTAGAGGACTTCTCCCTAAACGGAACACCTTTTCCTCCATTCATCTGGGTGCAGTGGGGCTGCACATCTCTCCCACACCTAAGAATGTGTTCTGGAATTCTGAGTGCAGGGAAGTTCCTCCAACTGACAGCAGCGCCTGGGTTCTAATTGAATCCCTTTGCTTGTCTTCCCTGATGGAAAGCCTAGGCGTGAGTGCGGGGGAAAGTGTGGTTTGGGCTTCAAAACCAAGTATTGGCGATGACCTCTACTATGGTTTGTGGAGGTGTTTAAACTACATCCCTAACCTGGGAACACCTGTGCCCCCAGAAAGATCCGTGGAGTCTGTTTCCACACCTCCAGCACACACACGAACACTTGCACAGTTATCCTGAGAGTGGGCAGTTTCCTCCAACTGAGAGCAGGGCCTTGGTTCTTATAAAATCGCTTAACTTGTCTACCCTGTTTGGTTGCCTGATACGGAGTGCTGGGGAAAGGGTGGGTTGGGCTCTAAATCCAAGTATTAGCGAGTGCTTCTCCATGGGATTTGGAGGTTATTAACCAAAAGCCCACAACATGGGAATACCTGTGCTCCTTGAAAAAAGCGTGGACTCTGTATCCCCACCACCAGAACACACATGAAGAAGTTTTCTGCTATCCTGAGTGTGGGCTGGCAATTTCAGGTGACAGAAGCGGCTGGGTTCTAATAGAATCCCTTAGCTTGTAATCCCTGAGTGTTTCCCTAGGACTGATTCTGAGAGAAACCTGGGGGTTGGGCTTTGAGGCCAAATAGTAGCGAGTGTCCCCGATGGACTGAGGAAGTATTTAGATGAATTCTCCATAAAGGGAAACACCTGAGCACCCATTCATCTGCGTGGAGTGGGGCTTCAAATCTCCCCACCACACAAGGTTGGGTTCCAGTATCCTGAGGGTGGGGTAGTTCCTCCAACTGACATCAGCGTCTTGGTTTGAATAGAATCCCTTTGCTTGTCTTCCCTGATGGTTTGCCTAGGCCAGTGTGTGCTTGAAAGTGGGATTTGGGATCTAAAACTAAGTATTAGCGTGTGCCTCTCCATGGGTAGTGGAGATGTTTAAACTACAACCCACAACTTGGGAATTACTGTGACCCCTGAAAAATGCGTGTGCTCTGTTTCCCCACGTCCAGCACACACAGGAAGAAGTGTTCTGGGGTTCTGAGTGTGGGGAGGTTCCTCCAACAGACAGCAGCACCTGGGTTGTAATAGAATCCCTTAGCTTGACTTCCCTAAGTGTTTTCCTAGGCCTAGAAGTAAGCGATGGTGGGGGATGGGCTCTAAAGCCAAGTATTAGCGAGTGCATCTCTGTGGGTAGTGGAGGGTTTTAAACTACTTCCCCAACCTTGGAACACCTGTGCCCCATAAAGATGCGTGGAATCTGTTTCCCCACCTCCAGCACACACACGGAGACGTGCTCAGGTATCCTGATTGTGGGGAGGCTCCTCCAAATGACAGCAGCGCCTGGGTTCTAAAAGAATCCCTTAGCTTGTCTTCCCTGATGGCATGCCTAGGCTGGAGAGTGGGGGAAAGTGGGGGTTGGGCTCTAAACCAAGTATAAGCGAGAGCCTATCCATGGGATGTGGGTTTTTAACCTACAACCCACAACCATGGAATAAATGTGCCCCCTGAAAGATGCTTTGACTGTTTCCCTACATCCAGCACACACACGAAGATGTGTTCTGGTATTCTGAGTGTGGGGAAGTTCCTCAAACTGACAGCAGCACCTGGATTCTATTTGTATCCCTTACCTTCTGTTCCCTGAGTGTTCTCTTAGACCAGGCCATGAGGGAAAGCTGGGGGTTGGGCTTGGAGGCCACGTAGCAGTGAGTGCCCCCTGATCCATTGAGGAAGTACTTAGAGGACTTCTCCCTAAAGGGAACACCTTTTCCTGCATTCATCTGGGTGCAGTGGGGCTGCACATCTCTCCCACACCTAAGAATGTGTTCTGGAATTCTGAGTGCAGGGAAGATCCTCCAACTGACAGCAGCGCCTGGGTTCTAATTGAATCCCTTTGCTTGTCTTCCCTGATGGAAAGCCTAGGCGGGAGTGCGGGGGAAAGTTTGGTTTGGGCTCCAAAACCAAGTATTGGCGATGACCTCTCTATGGTTTGTGGAGGTGTTTAAACTACATCCCTAACCTGGGAACACCTGTGCCCCCATAAAGATCCGTGGAGTCTGTTTCCACACCTCCAGCACACACACGAACACTTGCACAGTTATCCTGAGAGTGGGCAGCCTCCTCCAACTGAGAGCAGGGCCTTGGTTCTTATAAAATCGCTTAACTTGTCTACCCTGTTTGGTTGCCTGATACGGAGTGCTGGGGAAAGGGTGGGTTGGGCTCTAAATCCAAGTATTAGCGAGTGCTTCTCCATGGGATTTGGAGGTTATTAACCAAAAGCCCACAGCATGGGAATACCTGTGCTCCTTGAAAAAAGCGTGGACTCTGTATCCCCACCACCAGAACACACATGAAGAAGTTTTCTGCTATCCTGAGTGTGGGCTGGCAATTTCAGGTGACAGAAGCGGCTGGGTTCTAATAGAATCCCTTAGCTTGTAATCCCTGAGTGTTTCCCTAGGACTGACTCTGAGAGAAACCTGGGGGTTGGGCTTTGATGCCAAATAGTAGCGAGTGTCCCCGATGGACTGAGGAAGTATTTAGATGAATTCTCCATAAAGGGAAACACCTGAGCACCCATTCATCTGCGTGGAGTGGGGCTTCAAATCTCCCCACCACACAAGGTTGGGTTCCAGTGTCCTGAGGGTGGGGTAGTTCCTCCAACTGACATCAGCATCTTGGGTTGAATAGAATCCCTTTGCGTGTCTTCCCTGATGGTTTGCCTAGGCCAGTGTGTGCTTGAAAGTGGGATTTGGGATCTAAAACTAAGTATTAGCGTGTGCCTCTCCATGGGTAGTGGAGATGTTTAAACTACAACCCACAACTTGGGAATTACTGTGACCCCTGAAAAATGCGTGTGCTATGTTTCCCCACGTCCAGCACACACAGGAAGAAGTGTTCTGGGGTTGTGAGTGTGGGGAGGTTCCTCCAACAGACAGCAGCACCTGGGTTGTAATAGAATCCCTTAGCTTGACTTCCCTAAGTGTTTTCCTAGGCCTAGCAGTAAGGGATGGTGGGGGATGGGTTCTAAAGCCAAGTATTAGCGAGTGCATCTCTGTGGGTAGTGGAGGGTTTTAAACTACTTCCCCAACCTTGGAACACCTGTGCCCCATAAAGATGCGTGGAATCTGTTTCCCCACCTCCAGCACACACACGGAGACGTGCTCAGGTATCCTGATTGTGGGGAGGCTCCTCCAAATGACAGCAGCGCCTGGGTTCTAAAAGAATCCCTTAGCTTGTCTTCCCTGATGGCATGCCTAGGCTGGAGAGTGGGGGAAAGTGGGGGTTGGGCTCTAAACCAAGTATAAGCGAGAGCCTATCCATGGGATGTGGGTTTTTAACCTACAACCCACAACCATGGAATAAATGTGCCCCCTGAAAGATGCTTTGACTGTTTCCCTACATCCAGCACACACACGAAGATGTGTTCTTGTATTCTGAGTGTGGGGAAGGTCCTCAAACTGACAGCAGCACCTGGATTCTATTAGTATCCCTTAGCTTCTGTTCCCTGAGTGTTCTCTTAGACCAGGCCATGAGGGAAAGCTGGGGGTTGGGCTTGGAGGCCACGTAGCAGTGAGTGCCCCCTGATCCATTGAGGAAGTACTTAGAGGACTTCTCCCTAAACGGAACACCTTTTCCTGCATTCATCTGGGTGCAGTGGGGCTGCACAACTCTCCCACACCTAAGAATGTGTTCTGGAATTCTGAGTGCAGGGAAGTTCCTCCAACTGACAGCAGCACCTGGGTTCTAATTGAATCCCTTTGCTTGTCTTCCCTGATGGAAAGCCTAGGCGGGAGTGCGGGGGAAAGTGTGGTTTGGGCTCCAAAACCCAGTATTGGCGATGACCTCTCTATGGTTTGTGGAGGTGTTTAAACTACATCCCTAACCTGGGAACACCTGTGCCCCCATAAAGATCCGTGGAGTCTGTTTCCACACCTCCAGCACACACACGAACACTTGCACAGTTATCCTGAGAGTGGGCAGCCTCCTCCAACTGAGAGCAGGGCCTTGGTTCTTATAAAATCGCTTAACTTGTCTACCCTGTTTGGTTGCCTGATACGGAGTGCTGGGGAAAGGGTGGGTTGGGCTCTAAATCCAAGTATTAACGAGTGCTTCTCCATGGGATTTGGAGGTTATTAACCAAAAGCCCACAACATGGGAATACCTGTGCTCCTTGAAAAAAGCGTGGACTCTGTATCCCCACCACCAGAACACACATGAAGAAGTTTTCTGCTATCCTGAGTGTGGGCTGGCAATTTCAGGTGACAGAAGCGGCTGGGTTCTAATAGAATCCCTTAGCTTGTAATCCCTGAGTGTTTCCCTAGGACTGACTCTGAGAGAAACCTGGGGGTTGGGCTTTGAGGCCAAATAGTAGCGAGTGTCCCCGATGGACTGAGGAAGTATTTAGATGAATTCTCCATAAAGGGAAACACCTGAGCACCCATTCATCTGCGTGGAGTGGGGCTTCAAATCTCCCCACCACACAAGGTTGGGTTCCAGTATCCTGAGGGTGGGGTAGTTCCTCCAACTGACATCAGCGTCTTGGTTTGAATAGAATCCCTTTGCTTGTCTTCCCTGATGGTTTGCCTAGGCCAGTGTGTGGTTGAAAGTGGGATTTGGGATCTAAAACTAAGTATTAGCGTGTGCCTCTCCATGGGTAGTGGAGATGTTTAAACTACAACCCACAACTTGGGAATTACTGTGACCCCTGAAAAATGCGTGTGCTCTGTTTCCCCACGTCCAGCACACACAGGAAGAAGTGTTCTGGGGTTGTGAGTGTGGGGAGGTTCCTCCAACAGACAGCAGCACCTGGGTTGTAATAGAATCCCTTAGCTTGACTTCCCTAAGTGTTTTCCTAGGCCTAGCAGTAAGCGATGGTGGGGGATGGGCTCTAAAGCCAAGTATTAGCGAGTGCATCTCTGTGGGTAGTGGAGGGTTTTAAACTACTTCCCCAACCTTGGAACACCTGTGCCCCATAAAGATGCGTGGAATCTGTTTCCCCACCTCCAGCACACACACGGAGACGTGCTCAGGTATCCTGATTGTGGGGAGGCTCCTCCAAATGACAGCAGCGCCTGGGTTCTGAAAGAATCCCTTAGCTTGTCTTCCCTGATGGCATGCCTAGGCTGGAGAGTGGGGGAAAGTGGGGGTTGGGCTCTAAACCAAGTATAAGCGAGAGCCTATCCATGGGATGTGGGTTTTTAACCTACAACCCACAACCATGGAATAAATGTGCCCCCTGAAAGATGCTTTGACTGTTTCCCTACATCCAGCACACACAAGAAGATGTGTTCTTGTATTCTGAGTGTGGGGAAGTTCCTCAAACTGACAGCAGCACCTGGATTCTATTAGTATCCCTTAGCTTCTGTTCCCTGAGTGTTATTTTAGGCCAGGCCATGAGGGAAAGCTGGGGGTTGGGCTTGGAGGCCACGTAGCAGTGAGTGCCCCCTGATCCATTGAGGAAGTACTTAGAGGACTTGCCCCTAAAGGGAACACCTTTTCCTGCATTCATCTGGGTGCAGTGGGGCTGCACATCTCTCCCACACCTAAGAATGTGTTCTGGAATTCTGAGTGCAGGGAAGTTCCTCCAACTGACAGCAGCGCCTGGGTTCTAATTGAATCCCTTTGCTTGTCTTCCCTGATGGAAAGCCTAGGCGGGAGTGCGGGGGAAAGTGTGGTTTGGGCTCCAAAACCAAGTATTTGCGATGACCTCTCTATGGTTTGTGGAGGGGTTTAAACTACATCCCTAACCTGGGAACACCTGTGCCCCCATAAAGATCCGTGGAGTCTGTTTCCACACCTCCAGCACACACACGAACACTTGCACAGTTATCCTGAGAGTGGGCAGCCTCCTCCAACTGAGAGCAGGGCCTTGGTTCTTATAAAATCGCTTAACTTGTCTACCCTGTTTGGTTGCCTGATACGGATTGCTGGGGAAAGGGTGGGTTGGGCTCTAAATCCAAGTATTAGCGAGTGCTTCTCCATGGGATTTGGAGGTTATTAACCAAAAGCCCACAACATGGGAATACCTGTGCTCCTTGAAAAAAGCGTGGACTCTGTATCCCCACCACCAGAACACACATGAAGAAGTTTTCTGCTATCCTGAGTGTGGGCTGGCAATTTCAGGTGACAGAAGCGGCTGGGTTCTAATAGAATCCCTTAGCTTGTAATCCCTGAGTGTTTCCCTAGGACTGACTCTGAGAGAAACCTGGGGGTTGGGCTTTGAGGCCAAATAGTAGCGAGTGTCCCCGATGGACTGAGGAAGTATTTAGATGAATTCTCCATAAAGGGAAACACCTGAGCACCCATTCATCTGCGTGGAGTGGGGCTTCAAATCTCCCCACCACACAAGGTTGGGTTCCAGTATCCTGAGGGTGGGGTAGTTCCTCCAACTGACATCAGCGTCTTGGTTTGAATAGAATCCCTTTGCTTGTCTTCCCTGATGGTTTGCCTAGGCCAGTGTGTGGTTGAAAGTGGGATTTGGGATCTAAAACTAAGTATTAGCGTGTGCCTCTCCATGGGTAGTGGAGATGTTTAAACTACAACCCACAACTTGGGAATTACTGTGACCCCTGAAAAATGCGTGTGCTATGTTTCCCCACGTCCAGTACACACAGGAAGAAGTGTTCTGGGGTTGTGAGTGTGGGGAGGTTCCTCCAACAGACAGCAGCACCTGGTTTGTAATAGAATCCCTTAGCTTGACTTCCCTAAGTGTTTTCCTAGGCCTAGCAGTAAGCGATGGTGGGGGATGGGCTCTAAAGCCAAGTATTAGCGAGTGCATGTCTGTGGGTAGTGGAGGGTTTTAAACTACTTCCCCAACCTTGGAACACCTGTGCCCCATAAAGATGCGTGGAATCTGTTTCCCCACCTCCAGCACACACACGGAGACGTGCTCAGGTATCCTGATTGTGGGGAGGCTCCTCCAAATGACAGCAGCGCCTGGGTTCTAAAAGAATCCCTTAGCTTGTCTTCCCTGATGGCATGCCTAGGCTGGAGAGTGGGGGAAAGTGGGGGTAGGGCTCTAAACCAAGTATAAGCGAGAGCCTATCCATGGGATGTGGGTTTTTAACCTACAACCCACAACCATGGAATAAATGTGCCCCCTGAAAGATGCTTTGACTGTTTCCCTACATCCAGCACACACACGAAGATGTGTTCTTGTATTCTGAGTGTGGGGAAGATCCTCAAACTGACAGCAGCACCTGGATTCTATTAGTATCCCTTAGCTTCTGTTCCCTGAGTGTTCTCTTAGACCAGGCCATGAGGGAAAGCTGGGGTTGGGCTTGGAGGCCACGTAGCAGTGAGTGCCCCCTGATCCATTGAGGAAGTACTTAGAGGACTTCTCCCTAAAGGGAACACCTTTTCCTGCATTCATCTGGGTGCAGTGGGGCTGCACATCTCTCCCACACCTAAGAATGTGTTCTGGAATTCTGAGTGCAGGGAAGTTCCTCCAACTGACAGCAGCGCCTGGGTTCTAATTGAATCCCTTTGCTTGTCTTCCCTGATGGAAAGCCTAGGCGGGAGTGCGGGGGAAAGTGTGGTTTGGGCTCCAAAACCCAGTATTGGCGATGACTTCTCTATGGTTTGTTGTGGGGTTTAAACTACATCCCTAACCTGGGAACACCTGTGCCCCCATAAAGATCCGTGGAGTCTGTTTCCACACCTCCAGCACACACACGAACACTTGCACAGTTATCCTGAGGGTGGGCAGCCTCCTCCAACTGAGAGCAGGGCCTTGGTTCTTATAAAATCGCTTAACTTGTCTACCCTGTTTGGTTGCCTGATACGGAGTGCTGGGGAAAGGGTGGGTTGGGCTCTAAATCCAAGTATTAGCGAGTGCTTCTCCATGGGATTTGGAGGTTATTAACCAAAAGCCCACAACATGGGAATACCTGTGCTCCTTGAAAAAAGCGTGGACTCTGTATCCCCACCACCAGAACACACATGAAGAAGTTTTCTGCTATCCTGAGTGTGGGCTGGCAATTTCAGGTGACAGAAGCAGCTGGGTTCTAATAGAATCCCTTAGCTTGTAATCCCTGAGTGTTTCCCTAGGACTGACTCTGAGAGAAACCTGGGGGTTGGACTTTGAGGCCAAATAGTAGCGAGTGTCCCCGATGGACTGAGGAAGTATTTAGATGAATTCTCCATAAAGGGAAACACCTGAGCACCCATTCATCTGCGTGGAGTGGGGCTTCAAATCTCCCCACCACACAAGGTTGGGTTCCAGTATCCTGAGGGTGGGGTAGTTCCTCCAACTGACATCAGCGTCTTGGTTTGAATAGAATCCCTTTGCTTGTCTTCCCTGATGGTTTGCCTAGGCCAGTGTGTGGTTGAAAGTGGGATTTGGGATCTAAAACTAAGTATTAGCGTGTGCCTCTCCATGGGTAGTGGAGATGTTTAAACTACAACCCACAACTTGGGAATTACTGTGACCCCTGAAAAATGCGTGTGCTATGTTTCCCCACGTCCAGCACACACAGGAAGAAGTGTTCTGGGGTTCTGAGTGTGGGGAGGTTCCTCCAACAGACAGCAGCACCTGGGTTGTAATAGAATCCCTTAGCTTGACTTCCATAAGTGTATTCCTAGGCCTAGCAGTAAGCGATGGTGTGGGATGGGCTCTAAAGCCAAGTATTAGCGAGTGCATGTCTGTGGGTAGTGGAGGGTTTTAAACTACTTCCCCAACCTTGGAACACCTGTGCCCCATAAAGATGCGTGGAATCTGTTTCCCCACCTCCAGCACACACACGGAGACGTGCTCAGGTATCCTGATTGTGGGGAGGCTCCTCCAAATGACAGCAGCGCCTGGGTTCTAAAAGAATCCCTTAGCTTGTCTTCCCTGATGGCATGCCTAGGCTGGAGAGTGGGGGAAAGTGGGAGTAGGGCTCTAAACCAAGTATAAGCGAGAGCCTATCCATGGGATGTGGGTTTTTAACCTACAACCCACAACCATGGAATAAATGTGCCCCCTGAAAGATGCTTTGACTGTTTCCCTACATCCAGCACACACACGAAGATGTGTTCTTGTATTCTGAGTGTGGGGAAGTTCCTCAAACTGACAGCAGCACCTGGATTCTATTAGTATCCCTTAGCTTCTGTTCCCTGAGTGTTCTCTTAGACCAGGCCATGAGGGAAAGCTGGGGGTTGGGCTTGGAGGCCACGTAGCAGTGAGTGCCCCCTGATCCATTGAGGAAGTACTTTGAGGACTTCTCCCTAAACGGAACACCTTTTCCTCCATTCATCTGGGTGCAGTGGGGCTGCACACCTCTCCCACACCTAAGAATGTGTTCTGGAATTCTGAGTGCAGGGAAGTTCCTCCAACTGACAGCAGTGCCTGGGTTCTAATTGAATCCCTTTGCTTGTCTTCCCTGATGGAAAGCCTAGGCGGGAGTGCAGGGGAAAGTGTGGTTTGGGCTCCAAAACCCAGTATTGGCGATGACCTCTCTATGGTTTGTGGAGGTGTTTAAACTACATCCCTAACCTGGGAACACCTGTGCCCCCATAAAGATCCGTGGAGTCTGTTCCCATACCTCCAGCACACACACGAACACTTGCACAGTTATCCTGAGGGTGGGCAGCCTCCTCCAACTGAGAGCAGGGCCTTGGTTCTTATAAAATCGCTTAACTTGTCTACCCTGTTTGGTTGCCTGATACGGAGTGCTGGGGAAAGGGTGTGTTGGGCTCTAAATCCAAGTATTAGCGAGTGCTTCTCCATGGGATTTGGAGGTTATTAACCAAAAGCCCACAGCATGGGAATACCTGTGCTCCTTGAAAAAAGCGTGGACTCTGTATCCCCACCACCAGAACACACATGAAGAAGTTTTCTGCTATCCTGAGTGTGGGCTGGCAATTTCAGGTGACAGAAGCGGCTGGGTTCTAATAGAATCCCTTAGCTTGTAATCCCTGAGTGTTTCCCTAGGACTGACTCTGAGAGAAACCTGGGGGTTGGGCTTTGAGTCCAAATAGTAGCGAGTGTCCCCGATGGACTGAGGAAGTATTTAGATGAATTCTCCATAAAGGGAAACACCTGAGCACCCATTCATCTGCGTGGAGTGGGGCTTCAAATCTCCCCACCACACAAGGTTGGGTTCCAGTATCCTGAGGGTGGGGTAGTTCCTCCAACTGACATCAGCGTCTTGGTTTGAATAGAATCCCTTTGCTTGTCTTCCCTGATGGTTTGCCTAGGCCAGTGTGTGGTTGAAAGTGGGATTTGGGATCTAAAACTAAGTATTAGCGTGTGCCTCTCCATGGGTAGTGGAGATGTTTAAACTACAACCCACAACTTGGGAATTACTGTGACCCCTGAAAAATGCGTGTGCTATGTTTCCCCACGTCCAGCACACACAGGAAGAAGTGTTCTGGGGTTCTGAGTGTGGGGAGGTTCCTCCAACAGACAGCAGCACCTGGGTTGTAATAGAATCCCTTAGCTTGACTTCCCTAAGTGTTTTCCTAGGCCTAGCAGTAAGCGATGGTGGGGGATGGGCTCTAAAGCCAAGTATTAGCGAGTGCATCTCTGTGGGTAGTGGAGGGTTTTAAACTACTTCCCCAACCTTGGAACACCTGTGCCCCATAAAGATGCGTGGAATCTGTTTCCCCACCTCCAGCACACACACGGAGACGTGCTCAGGTATCCTGATTGTGGGGAGGCTCCTCCAAATGACAGCAGCGCCTGGGTTCTAAAAGAATCCCTTAGCTTGTCTTCCCTGATGGCATGCCTAGGCTGGAGAGTGGGGGAAAGTGGGGGTAGGTCTCTAAACCATGTATAAGCGAGAGCCTATCCATGGGATGTGGGTTTTTAACCTACAACCCACAACCATGGAATAAATGTGCCCCCTGAAAGATGCTTTGACTGTTTCCCTACATCCAGCACACACACGAAGATGTGTTCTTGTATTCTGAGTGTGGGGAAGTTCCTCAAACTGACAGCAGCACCTGGATTCTATTAGTATCCCTTAGCTTCTGTTCCCTGAGTGTTCTATTAGACCAGGCCATGAGGGAAAGCTGGGGGTTGGGCTTGGAGGCCACGTAGCAGTGAGTGCCCCCTGATCCATTGAGGAAGTACTTAGAGGACTTCTCCCTAAACGGAACACCTTTTCCTGCATTCATCTGGGTGCAGTGGGGCTGCACATCTCTCCCACACCTAAGAATGTGTTCTGGAATTCTGAGTGCAGGGAAGTTCCTCCAACTGAAAGTAGCGCCTGGGTTCTAATTGAATTCCTTTGCTTGTCTTCCCTGATGGAAAGCCTAGGCGGGAGTGCGGGGGAAAGTGTGGTTTGGGCTCCAAAACCCAGTATTGGCGATGACTTCTCTATGGTTTGTTGTGGGGTTTAAACTACATCCCTAACCTGGGAACACCTGTGCCCCCATAAAGATCCGTGGAGTCTGTTTCCACATCTCCAGCACACACACGAACACTTGCACAGTTATCCTGAGGGTGGGCAGCCTCCTCCAACTGAGAGCAGGGCCTTGGTTCTTATAAAATCGCTTAACTTGTCTACGCTGTTTGGTTGCCTGATACGGAGTGCTGGGGAAAGGGTGGGTTGGGCTCTAAATCCAAGTATTAGCGAGTGCTTCTCCATGGGATTTGGAGGTTATTAACCAAAAGCCCACAACATGGGAATACCTGTGCTCCTTGAAAAAAGCGTGGACTCTGTATCCCCACCACCAGAACACACATGAAGAAGTTTTCTGCTATCCTGAGTGTGGGCTGGCAATTTCAGGTGACAGAAGCAGCTGGGTTCTAATAGAATCCCTTAGCTTGTAATCCCTGAGTGTTTCCCTAGGACTGACTCTGAGAGAAACCTGGGGGTTGGGCTTTGAGGCCAAATAGTAGCGAGTGTCCCCGATGGACTGAGGAAGTATTTAGATGAATTCTCCATAAAGGGAAACACCTGAGCACCCATTCATCTGCGTGGAGTGGGGCTTCAAATCTCCCCACCACACAAGGTTGGGTTCCAGTATCCTGAGGGTGGGGTAGTTCCTCCAACTGACATCAGCGTCTTGGTTTGAATAGAATCCCTTTGCTTGTCTTCCCTGATGGTTTGCCTAGGCCAGTGTGTGGTTGAAAGTGGGATTTGGGATCTAAAACTAAGTATTAGCGTGTGCCTCTCCATGGGTAGTGGAGATGTTTAAACTACAACCCACAACTTGGGAATTACTGTGACCCCTGAAAAATGCGTGTGCTATGTTTCCCCACGTCCAGCACACACAGGAAGAAGTGTTCTGGGGTTCTGAGTGTGGGGAGGTTCCTCCAACAGACAGCAGCACCTGGGTTGTAATAGAATCCCTTAGCTTGACTTCCCTAAGTGTTTTCCTAGGCCTAGCAGTAAGCGATGGTGGGGGATGGGCTCTAAAGCCAAGTATTAGCGAGTGCATATCTGTGGGTAGTGGAGGGTTTTAAACTACTTCCCCAACCTTGGAACACCTGTGCCCCATAAAGATGCGTGGAATCTGTTTCCCCAACTCCAGCACACACACGGAGACGTGCTCAGGTATCCTGATTGTGGGGAGGCTCCTCCAAATGACAGCAGCGCCTGGGTTCTAAAAGAATCCCTTAGCTTGTCTTCCCTGATGGCATGCCTAGGCTGGAGAGTGGGGGAAAGTGGGAGTAGGGCTCTAAACCAAGTATAAGCGAGAGCCTATCCATGGGATGTGAGTTTTTAACCTACAACCCACAACCATGGAATAAATGTGCCCCCTGAAAGATGCTTTGACTGTTTCCCTACATCCAGCACACACACGAAGATGTGTTCTTGTATTCTGAGTGTGGGGAAGTTCCTCAAACTGACAGCAGCACCTGGATTCTATTAGTATCCCTTAGCTTCTGTTCCCTGAGTGTTCTCTTAGACCAGGCCATGAGGGAAAGCTGGGGGTTGGGCTTGGAGGCCACGTAGCAGTGAGTGCCCCCTGATCCATTGAGGAAGTACTTTGAGGACTTCTCCCTAAACGGAACACCTTTTCCTCCATTCATCTGGGTGCAGTGGGGCTGCACACCTCTCCCACACCTAAGAATGTGTTCTGGAATTCTGAGTGCAGGGAAGTTCCTCCAACTGACAGCAGTGCCTGGGTTCTAATTGAATCCCTTTGCTTGTCTTCCCTGATGGAAAGCCTAGGCGGGAGTGCAGGGGAAAGTGTGGTTTGGGCTCCAAAACCCAGTATTGGCGATGACCTCTCTATGGTTTGTGGAGGTGTTTAAACTACATCCCTAACCTGGGAACACCTGTGCCCCCATAAAGATCCGTGGAGTCTGTTCCCATACCTCCAGCACACACACGAACACTTGCACAGTTATCCTGAGGGTGGGCAGCCTCCTCCAACTGAGAGCAGGGCCTTGGTTCTTATAAAATCGCTTAACTTGTCTACCCTGTTTGGTTGCCTGATACGGAGTGCTGGGGAAAGGGTGGGTTGGGCTCTAAATCCAAGTATTAGCGAGTGCTTCTCCATGGGATTTGGAGGTTATTAACCAAAAGCCCACAGCATGGGAATACCTGTGCTCCTTGAAAAAAGCGTGGACTCTGTATCCCCACCACCAGAACACACATGAAGAAGTTTTCTGCTATCCTGAGTGTGGGCTGGCAATTTCAGGTGACAGAAGCGGCTGGGTTCTAATAGAATCCCTTAGCTTGTAATCCCTGAGTGTTTCCCTAGGACTGACTCTGAGAGAAACCTGGGGGTTGGGCTTTGAGTCCAAATAGTAGCGAGTGTCCCCGATGGACTGAGGAAGTATTTAGATGAATTCTCCATAAAGGGAAACACCTGAGCACCCATTCATCTGCGTGGAGTGGGGCTTCAAATCTCCCCACCACACAAGGTTGGGTTCCAGTATCCTGAGGGTGGGGTAGTTCCTCCAACTGACATCAGCGTCTTGGTTTGAATAGAATCCCTTTGCTTGTCTTCCCTGATGGTTTGCCTAGGCCAGTGTGTGGTTGAAAGTGGGATTTGGGATCTAAAACTAAGTATTAGCGTGTGCCTCTCCATGGGTAGTGGAGATGTTTAAACTACAACCCACAACTTGGGAATTACTGTGACCCCTGAAAAATGCGTGTGCTATGTTTCCCCACGTCCAGCACACACAGGAAGAAGTGTTCTGGGGTTCTGAGTGTGGGGAGGTTCCTCCAACAGACAGCAGCACCTGGGTTGTAATAGAATCCCTTAGCTTGACTTCCCTAAGTGATTTCCTAGGCCTAGCAGTAAGGGATGTTGTGGGATGGGCTCTAAAGCCAAGTATTAGCGAGTGCATGTCTGTGGGTAGTGGAGGGTTTTAAACTACTTCCCCAACCTTGGAACACCTGGGCCCCATAAAGATGCGTGGAATCTGTTTCCCCACCTCCAGCACACACACGGAGACGTGCTCAGGTATCCTGATTGTGGGGAGGCTCCTCCAAATGACAGCAGCGCCTGGGTTCTAAAAGAATCCCTTAGCTTGTCTTCCCTGATGGCATGCCTAGGCTGGAGAGTGGGGGAAAGTGGGGGTAGGGCTCTAAACCATGTATAAGCGAGAGCCTATCCATGGGATGTGGGTTTTTAACCTACAACCCACAACCATGGAATAAATGTGCCCCCTGAAAGATGCTTTGACTGTTTCCCTACATCCAGCACACACACGAAGATGTGTTCTGGTATTCTGAGTGTGGGGAAGTTCCTCAAACTGACAGCAGCACCTGGATTCTATTAGTATCCCTTAGCTTCTGTTCCCTGAGTGTTCTATTAGACCAGGCCATGAGGGAAAGCTGGGGGTTGGGCTTGGAGGCCACGTAGCAGTGAGTGCCCCCTGATCCATTGAGGAAGTACTTAGAGGACTTCTCCCTAAACGGAACACCTTTTCCTGCATTCATCTGGGTGAAGTGGGGCTGCACATCTCTCCCACACCTAAGAATGTGTTCTGGAATTCTGAGTGCAGGGAAGTTCCTCCAACTGAAAGTAGCGCCTGGGTTCTAATTGAATTCCTTTGCTTGTCTTCCCTGATGGAAAGCCTAGGCGGGAGTGCGGGGGAAAGTGTGGTTTGGGCTCCAAATACAAGTATTTGCGATGACCTCTCTATGGTTTGTGGAGGTGTTTAAACTACATCCCTAACCTGGGAACACCTGTGCCCCCATAAAGATCCGTGGAGTCTGTTTCCACACCTCCAGCACACACACGAACACTTGCACAGTTATCCTGAGAGTGGGCAGCCTCCTCCAACTGAGAGCAGGGCCTTGGTTCTTATAAAATCGCTTAACTTGTCTACCCTGTTTGGTTGCCTGATACGGAGTGCTGGGGAAAGGGTGGGTTGGGCTCTAAATCCAAGTATTAGCGAGTGCTTCTCCATGGGATTTGGAGGTTATTAACCAAAAGCCCACAACATGGGAATACCTGTGCTCCTTGAAAAAAGCGTGGACTCTGTATCCCCACCACCAGAACACACATGAAGAAGTTTTCTGCTATCCTGAGTGTGGGCTGGCAATTTCAGGTGACAGAAGCGGCTGGGTTCTAATAGAATCCCTTAGCTTGTAATCCCTGAGTGTTTCCCTAGGACTGACTCTGAGAGAAACCTGGGGGTTGGGCTTTGAGGCCAAATAGTAGCGAGTGTCCCCGATGGACTGAGGAAGTATTTAGATGAATTCTCCATAAAGGGAAACACCTGAGCACCCATTCATCTGCGTGGAGTGGGGCTTCAAATCTCCCCACCACACAAGGTTGGGTTCCAGTATCCTGAGGGTGGGGTAGTTCCTCCAACTGACATCAGCGTCTTGGTTTGAATAGAATCCCTTTGCTTGTCTTCCCTGATGGTTTGCCTAGGCCAGTGTGTGGTTGAAAGTGGGATTTGGGATCTAAAACTAAGTATTAGCGTGTGCCTCTCCATGGGTAGTGGAGATGTTTAAACTACAACCCACAACTTGGGAATTACTGTGACCCCTGAAAAATGCGTGTGCTCTGTTTCCCCACGTCCAGCACACACAGGAAGAAGTGTTCTGGGGTTGTGAGTGTGGGGAGGTTCCTCCAACAGACAGCAGCACCTGGGTTGTAATAGAATCCCTTAGCTTGACTTCCCTAAGTGTTTTCCTAGGCCTAGCAGTAAGCGATGGTGGGGGATGGGCTCTAAAGCCAAGTATTAGCGAGTGCATGTCTGTGGGTAGTGGAGGGTTTTAAACTACTTCCCCAACCTTGGAACACCTGTGCCCCATAAAGATGCGTGGAATCTGTTTCCCCACCTCCAGCACACACACGGAGACGTGCTCAGGTATCCTGATTGTGGGGAGGCTCCTCCAAATGACAGCAGCGCCTGGGTTCTAAAAGAATCCCTTAGCTTGTCTTCCCTGATGGCATGCCTAGGCTGGAGAGTGGGGGAAAGTGGGGGTTGGGCTCTAAACCAAGTATAAGCGAGAGCCTATCCATGGGATGTGGGTTTTTAACCTACAACCCACAACCATGGAATAAATGTGCCCCCTGAAAGATGCTTTGACTGTTTCCCTACATCCAGCACACACACGAAGATGTGTTCTGGTATTCTGAGTGTGGGGAAGTTCCTCAAACTGACAGCAGCACCTGGATTCTATTAGTATCCCTTAGCTTCTGTTCCCTGAGTGTTCTATTAGACCAGGCCATGAGGGAAAGCTGGGGGTTGGGCTTGGAGGCCACGTAGCAGTGAGTGCCCCCTGATCCATTGAGGAAGTACTTAGAGGACTTCTCCCTAAAGGGAACACCTTTTCCTGCATTCATCTGGGTGCAGTGGGGCTGCACACCTCTCTCCCACCTAAGAATGTGTTCTGGAATTCTGAGTGCAGGGAAATTCCTCCAACTGACAGCAGCGCCTGGGTTCTAATTGAATTCCTTTGCTTGTCTTCCCTGATGGGAAGCCTAGGCGGGAGTTCGGGGGAAAGTGTGGTTTGGGCTCCAAAACCAAGTATTTGCGATGACCTCTCTATGGTTCGTGGAGGTGTTTAAACTACATCCCTAACCTGGGAACACCTGTGCCCCCATAAAGATCCGTGGAGTCTGTTTCCACACCTCCAGCACACACACGAACACTTGCACAGTTATCCTGAGGGTGGGCAGCCTCCTCCAACTGAGAGCAGGGCCTTGGTTCTTATAAAATCGCTTAACTTGTCTACCCTGTTTGGTTGCCTGATACGGAGTGCTGGGGAAAGGGTGGGTTGGGCTCTAAATCCAAGTATTAGCGAGTGCTTCTCCATGGGATTTGGAGGTTATTAACCAAAAGCCCACAGCATGGGAATACCTGTGCTCCTTGAAAAAAGCGTGGACTCTGTATCCCCACCACCAGAACACACATGAAGAAGTTTTCTGCTATCCTGAGTGTGGGCTGGCAATTTCAGGTGACAGAAGCGGCTGGGTTCTAATAGAATCCCTTAGCTTGTAATCCCTGAGTGTTTCCCTAGGACTGACTCTGAGAGAAACCTGGGGGTTGGGCTTTGAGTCCAAATAGTAGCGAGTGTCCCCGATGGACTGAGGAAGTATTTAGATGAATTCTCCATAAAGGGAAACACCTGAGCACCCATTCATCTGCGTGGAGTGGGGCTTCAAATCTCCCCACCACACAAGGTTGGGTTCCAGTATCCTGAGGGTGGGGTAGTTCCTCCAACTGACATCAGCGTCTTGGTTTGAATAGAATCCCTTTGCTTGTCTTCCCTGATGGTTTGCCTAGGCCAGTGTGTGGTTGAAAGTGGGATTTGGGATCTAAAACTAAGTATTAGCGTGTGCCTCTCCATGGGTAGTGGAGATGTTTAAACTACAACCCACAACTTGGGAATTACTGTGACCCCTGAAAAATGCGTGTGCTATGTTTCCCCACGTCCAGCACACACAGGAAGAAGTGTTCTGGGGTTCTGAGTGTGGGGAGGTTCCTCCAACAGACAGCAGCACCTGGGTTGTAATAGAATCCCTTAGCTTGACTTCCCTAAGTGATTTCCTAGGCCTAGCAGTAAGGGATGTTGTGGGATGGGCTCTAAAGCCAAGTATTAGCGAGTGCATGTCTGTGGGTAGTGGAGGGTTTTAAACTACTTCCCCAACCTTGGAACACCTGGGCCCCATAAAGATGCGTGGAATCTGTTACCCCACCTCCAGCACACACACGGAGACGTGCTCAGGTATCCTGATTGTGGGGAGGCTCCTCCAAATGACAGCAGCGCCTGGGTTCTAAAAGAATCCCTTAGCTTGTCTTCCCTGATGGCATGCCTAGGCTGGAGAGTGGGGGAAAGTGGGGGTTGGGCTCTAAACCAAGTATAAGCGAGAGCCTATCCATGGGATGTGGGTTTTTAACCTACAACCCACAACCATGGAATAAATGTGCCCCCTGAAAGATGCTTTGACTGTTTCCCTACATCCAGCACACACACGAAGATGTGTTCTGGTATTCTGAGTGTGGGGAAGTTCCTCAAACTGACAGCAGCACCTGGATTCTATTAGTATCCCTTAGCTTCTGTTCCCTGAGTGTTCTATTAGACCAGGCCATGAGGGAAAGCTGGGGGTTGGGCTTGGAGGCCACGTAGCAGTGAGTGCCCCCTGATCCATTGAGGAAGTACTTAGAGGACTTCTCCCTAAACGGAACACCTTTTCCTGCATTCATCTGGGTGCAGTGGGGCTGCACACCTCTCTCACACCTAAGAATGTGTTCTGGAATTCTGAGTGCAGGGAAGTTCCTCCAACTGACAGCAGCGCCTGGGTTCTAATTGAATCCCTTTGCTTGTCTTCCCTGATGGAAAGCCTAGGCGGGAGTGCGGGGGAAAGTGTGGTTTGGGCTCCAAAACCAAGTATTTGCGATGACCTCTCTATGGTTTGTGGAGGTGTTTAAACTACATCCCTAACCTGGGAACACCTGTGCCCCCATAAAGATCCGTGGAGTCTGTTTCCACACCTCCAGCACACACACGAACACTTGCACAGTTATCCTGAGAGTGGGCAGCCTCCTCCAACTGAGAGCAGGGCCTTGGTTCTTATAAAATCGCTTAACTTGTCTACCCTGTTTGGTTGCCTGATACGGAGTGCTGGGGAAAGGGTGGGTTGGGCTCTAAATCCAAGTATTAGCGAGTGCTTCTCCATGGGATTTGGAGGTTATTAACCAAAAGCCCACAACATGGGAATACCTGTGCTCCTTGAAAAAAGCGTGGACTCTGTATCCCCACCACCAGAACACACATGAAGAAGTTTTCTGCTATCCTGAGTGTGGGCTGGCAATTTCAGGTGACAGAAGCGGCTGGGTTCTAATAGAATCCCTTAGCTTGTAATCCCTGAGTGTTTCCCTAGGACTGACTCTGAGAGAAACCTGGGGGTTGGGCTTTGAGGCCAAATAGTAGCGAGTGTCCCCGATGGACTGAGGAAGTATTTAGATGAATTCTCCATAAAGGGAAACACCTGAGCACCCATTCATCTGCGTGGAGTGGGGCTTCAAATCTCCCCACCACACAAGGTTGGGTTCCAGTATCCTGAAGGTGGGGTAGTTCCTCCAACTGACATCAGCGTCTTGGTTTGAATAGAATCCCTTTGCTTGTCTTCCCTGATGGTTTGCCTAGGCCAGTGTGTGGTTGAAAGTGGGATTTGGGATCTAAAACTAAGTATTAGCGTGTGCCTCTCCATGGGTAGTGGAGATGTTTAAACTACAACCCACAACTTGGGAATTACTGTGACCCCTGAAAAATGCGTGTGCTATGTTTCCCCACGTCCAGCACACACAGGAAGAAGTGTTCTGGGGTTGTGAGTGTGGGGAGGTTCCTCCAACAGACAGCAGCACCTGGGTTGTAATAGAATCCCTTAGCTTGACTTCCCTAAGTGTTTTCCTAGGCCTAGCAGTAAGCGATGGTGGGGGATGGGCTCTAAAGCCAAGTATTAGCGAGTGCATGTCTGTGGGTAGTGGAGGGTTTTAAACTACTTCCCCAACCTTGGAACACCTGGGCCCCATAAAGATGCGTGGAATCTGTTTCCCCACCTCCAGCACACACACGGAGACGTGCTCAGGTATCCTGATTGTGGGGAGGCTCCTCCAAATGACAGCAGCGCCTGGGTTCTAAAAGAATCCCTTAGCTTGTCTTCCCTGATGGCATGCCTAGGCTGGAGAGTGGGGGAAAGTGGGGGTTGGGCTCTAAACCAAGTATAAGCGAGAGCCTATCCATGGGATGTGGGTTTTTAACCTACAACCCACAACCATGGAATAAATGTGCCCCCTGAAAGATGCTTTGACTGTTTCCCTACATCCAGCACACACACGAAGATGTGTTCTGGTATTCTGAGTGTGGGGAAGTTCCTCAAACTGACAGCAGCACCTGGATTCTATTAGTATCCCTTAGCTTCTGTTCCTTGAGTGTTCTATTAGACCAGGCCATGAGGGAAAGCTGGGGGTTGGGCTTGGAGGCCACGTAGCAGTGAGTGCCCCCTGATCCATTGAGGAAGTACTTAGAGGACTTCTCCCTAAACGGAACACCTTTTCCTGCATTCATCTGGGTGCAGTGGGGCTGCACACCTCTCTCACACCTAAGATTGTGTTCTGGAATTCTGAGTGCAGGGAAGTTCCTCCAACTGACAGCAGCGCCTGGGTTCTAATTGAATCCCTTTGCTTGTCTTCCCTGATGGAAAGCCTAGGCGGGAGTGCGGGGGAAAGTGTGGTTTGGGCTCCAAAACCAAGTATTTGCGATGACCTCTCTATGGTTTGTGGAGGTGTTTAAACTACATCCCTAACCTGGGAACACCTGTGCCCCCATAAAGATCCGTGGAGTCTGTTTCCACACCTCCAGCACACACACGAACACTTGCACAGTTATCCTGAGAGTGGGCAGCCTCCTCCAACTGAGAGCAGGGCCTTGGTTCTTATAAAATCGCTTAACTTGTCTACCCTGTTTGGTTGCCTGATACGGAGTGCTGGGGAAAGGGTGGGTTGGGCTCTAAATCCAAGTATTAGCGAGTGCTTCTCCATGGGATTTGGAGGTTATTAACCAAAAACCCACAACATGGGAATACCTGTGCTCCTTGAAAAAAGCGTGGACTCTGTATCCCCACCACCAGAACACACATGAAGAAGTTTTCTGCTATCCTGAGTGTGGGCTGGCAATTTCAGGTGACAGAAGCGGCTGGGTTCTAATAGAATCCCTTAGCTTGTAATCCCTGAGTGTTTCCCTAGGACTGACTCTGAGAGAAACCTGGGGGTTGGGCTTTGAGGCCAAATAGTAGCGAGTGTCCCCGATGGACTGAGGAAGTATTTAGATGAATTCTCCATAAAGGGAAACACCTGAGCACCCATTCATCTGCGTGGAGTGGGGCTTCAAATCTCCCCACCACACAAGGATGGGTTCCAGTATCCTGAGGGTGGGGTAGTTCCTCCAACTGACATCAGCGTCTTGGTTTGAATAGAATCCCTTTGCTTGTCTTCCCTGATGGTTTGCCTAGGCCAGTGTGTGGTTGAAAGTGGGATTTGGGATCTAAAACTAAGTATTAGCGTGTGCCTCTCCATGGGTAGTGGAGATGTTTAAACTACAACCCACAACTTGGGAATTACTGTGACCCCTGAAAAATGCGTGTGCTATGTTTCCCCACGTCCAGCACACACAGGAAGAAGTGTTCTGGGGTTCTGAGAATGGGGAGGTTCCTCCAACAGACAGCAGCACCTGGGTTGTAATAGAATCCCTTAGCTTGACTTCCCTAAGTGTTTTCCTAGGCCTAGCAGTAAGCGATGGTGGGGGATGGGCTCTAAAGCCAAGTATTAGCGAGTGCATGTCTGTGGGTAGTGGAGGGTTTTAAACTACTTCCCCAACCTTGGAACACCTGGGCCCCATAAAGATGCGTGGAATCTGTTACCCCACCTCCAGCACACACACGGAGACGTGCTCAGGTATCCTGATTGTGGGGAGGCTCCTCCAAATGACAGCAGCGCCTGGGTTCTAAAAGAATCCCTTAGCTTGTCTTCCCTGATGGCATGCCTAGGCTGGAGAGTGGGGGAAAGTGGGGGTTGGGCTCTAAACCAAGTATAAGCGAGAGCCTATCCATGGGATGTGGGTTTTTAACCTACAACCCACAACCATGGAATAAATGTGCCCCCTGAAAGATGCTTTGACTGTTTCCCTACATCCAGCACACACACGAAGATTTGTTCTGGTATTCTGAGTGTGGGGAAGTTCCTCAAACTGACAGCAGCACCTGGATTCTATTAGTATCCCTTAGCTTCTGTTCCCTGAGTGTTCTATTAGACCAGGCCATGAGGGAAAGCTGGGGGTTGGGCTTGGAGGCCACGTAGCAGTGAGTGCCCCCTGATCCATTGAGGAAGTACTTAGAGGACTTCTCCCTAAACGGAACACCTTTTCCTGCATTCATCTGGGTGCAGTGGGGCTGCACACCTCTCTCACACCTAAGAATGTGTTCTGGAATTCTGAGTGCAGGGAAGTTCCTCCAACTGACAGCAGCGCCTGGGTTCTAATTGAATCCCTTTGCTTGTCTTCCCTGATGGAAAGCCTAGGCGGGAGTGCGGGGGAAAGTGTGGTTTGGGCTCCAAAACCAAGTATTTGCGATGACCTCTCTATGGTTTGTGGAGGTGTTTAAACTACATCCCTAACCTGGGAACACCTGTGCCCCCATAAAGATCCGTGGAGTCTGTTTCCACACCTCCAGCACACACACGAACACTTGCACAGTTATCCTGAGAGTGGGCAGCCTCCTCCAACTGAGAGCAGGGCCTTGGTTCTTATAAAATCGCTTAACTTGTCTACCCTGTTTGGTTGCCTGATACGGAGTGCTGGGGAAAGGGTGGGTTGGGCTCTAAATCCAAGTATTAGCGAGTGCTTCTCCATGGGATTTGGAGGTTATTAACCAAAAGCCCACAACATGGGAATACCTGTGCTCCTTGAAAAAAGCGTGGACTCTGTATCCCCACCACCAGAACACACATGAAGAAGTTTTCTGCTATCCTGAGTGTGGGCTGGCAATTTCAGGTGACAGAAGCGGCTGGGTTCTAATAGAATCCCTTAGCTTGTAATCCCTGAGTGTTTCCCTAGGACTGACTCTGAGAGAAACCTGGGGCTTGGGCTTTGAGGCCAAATAGTAGCGAGTGTCCCCGATGGACTGAGGAAGTATTTAGATGAATTCTCCATAAAGGGAAACACCTGAGCACCCATTCATCTGCGTGGAGTGGGGCTTCAAATCTCCCCACCACACAAGGTTGGGTTCCAGTATCCTGAGGGTGGGGTAGTTCCTCCAACTGACATCAGCGTCTTGGTTTGAATAGAATCCCTTTGCTTGTCTTCCCTGATGGTTTGCCTAGGCCAGTGTGTGGTTGAAAGTGGGATTTGGGATCTAAAACTAAGTATTAGCGTGTGCCTCTCCATGGGTAGTGGAGATGTTTAAACTACAACCCACAACTTGGGAATTACTGTGACCCCTGAAAAATGCGTGTGCTATGTTTCCCCACGTCCAGCACACACAGGAAGAAGTGTTCTGGGGTTCTGAGAATGGGGAGGTTCCTCCAACAGACAGAAGCACCTGGGTTGTAATAGAATCCCTTAGCTTGACTTCCCTAAGTGTTTTCCTAGGCCTAGCAGTAAGCGATGGTGGGGGATGGGCTCTAAAGCCAAGTATTAGCGAGTGCATGTCTGTGGGTAGTGGAGGGTTTTAAACTACTTCCCCAACCTTGGAACACCTGGGCCCCATAAAGATGCGTGGAATCTGTTTCCCCACCTCCAGCACACACACGGAGACGTGCTCAGGTATCCTGATTGTGGGGAGGCTCCTCCAAATGACAGCAGCGCCTGGGTTCTAAAAGAATCCCTTAGCTTGTCTTCCCTGATGGCATGCCTAGGCTGGAGAGTGGGGGAAAGTGGGGGTTGGGCTCTAAACCAAGTATAAGCCAGAGCCTATCCATGGGATGTGTGTTTTTAACCTACAACCCACAACCATGGAATAAATGTGCCCCCTGAAAGATGCTTTGACTGTTTCCCTACATCCAGCACACACACGAAGATGTGTTCTGGTATTCTGAGTGTGGGGAAGTTCCTCAAACTGACAGCAGCACCTGGATTCTATTAGTATCCCTTAGCTTCTGTTCCCTGAGTGTTCTATTAGACCAGGCCATGAGGGAAAGCTGGGGGTTGGGCTTGGAGGCCACGTAGCAGTGAGTGCCCCCTGATCCATTGAGGAAGTACTTAGAGGACTTCTCCCTAAACGGAACACCTTTTCCTGCATTCATCTGGGTGCAGTGGGGCTGCACACCTCTCTCACACCTAAGAATGTGTTCTGGAATTCTGAGTGCAGGGAAGTTCCTCCAACTGACAGCAGCGCCTGGGTTCTAATTGAATCCCTTTGCTTGTCTTCCCTGATGGAAAGCCTAGGCGGGAGTGCGGGGGAAAGTGTGGTTTGGGCTCCAAAACCAAGTATTTGCGATGACCTCTCTATGGTTTGTGGAGGTGTTTAAACTACATCCCTAACCTGGGAACACCTGTGCCCCCATAAAGATCCGTGGAGTCTGTTTCCACACCTCCAGCACACACACGAACACTTGCACAGTTATCCTGAGAGTGGGCAGCCTCCTCCAACTGAGAGCAGGGCCTTGGTTCTTATAAAATCGCTTAACTTGTCTACCCTGTTTGGTTGCCTGATACGGAGTGCTGGGGAAAGGGTGGGTTGGGCTCTAAATCCAAGTATTAGCGAGTGCTTCTCCATGGGATTTGGAGGTTATTAACCAAAAGCCCACAACATGGGAATACCTGTGCTCCTTGAAAAAAGCGTGGACTCTGTATCCCCACCACCAGAACACACATGAAGAAGTTTTCTGCTATCCTGAGTGTGGGCTGGCAATTTCAGGTGACAGAAGCGGCTGGGTTCTAATAGAATCCCTTAGCTTGTAATCCCTGAGTGTTTCCCTAGGACTGACTCTGAGAGAAACCTGGGGGTTGGGCTTTGAGGCCAAATAGTAGCGAGTGTCCCCGATGGACTGAGGAAGTATTTAGATGAATTCTCCATAAAGGGAAACACCTGAGCACCCATTCATCTGCGTGGAGTGGGGCTTCAAATCTCCCCACCACACAAGGTTGGGTTCCAGTATCCTGAGGGTGGGGTAGTTCCTCCAACTGACATCAGCGTCTTGGTTTGAATAGAATCCCTTTGCTTGTCTTCCCTGATGGTTTGCCTAGGCCAGTGTGTGGTTGAAAGTGGGATTTGGGATCTAAAACTAAGTATTAGCGTGTGCCTCTCCATGGGTAGTGGAGATGTTTAAACTACAACCCACAACTTGGGAATTACTGTGACCCCTGAAAAATGCGTGTGCTATGTTTCCCCACGTCCAGCACACACAGGAAGAAGTGTTCTGGGGTTCTGAGAATGGGGAGGTTCCTCCAACAGACAGCAGCACCTGGGTTGTAATAGAATCCCTTAGCTTGACTTCCCTAAGTGTTTTCCTAGGCCTAGCAGTAAGCGATGGTGGGGGATGGGCTCTAAAGCCAAGTATTAGCGAGTGCATCTCTGTGGGTAGTGGAGGGTTTGAATCTACTTCCCCAACCTTGGAACACCTGGGCCCCATAAAGATGCGTGGAATCTGTTTCCCCACCTCCAGCACACACACGGAGACGTGCTCAGGTATCCTGATTGTGGGGAGGCTCCTCCAAATGACAGCAGCGCCTGGGTTCTAAAAGAATCCCTTAGCTTGTCTTCCCTGATGGCATGCCTAGGCTGGAGAGTGGGGGAAAGTGGGGGTTGGGCTCTAAACCAAGTATAAGCGAGAGCCTATCCATGGGATGTGGGTTTTTAACCTACAACCCACAACCATGGAATAAATGTGCCCCCTGAAAGATGCTTTGACTGTTTCCCTACATCCAGCACACACACGAAGATGTGTTCTGGTATTCTGAGTGTGGGGAAGTTCCTCAAACTGACAGCAGCACCTGGATTCTATTAGTATCCCTTAGCTTCTGTTCCCTGAGTGTTCTATTAGACCAGGCCATGAGGGAAAGCTGGGGGTTGGGCTTGGAGGCCACGTAGCAGTGAGTGCCCCCTGATCCATTGAGGAAGTACTTAGAGGACTTCTCCCTAAACGGAACAACTTTTCCTGCATTCATCTGGGTGCAGTGGGGCTGCACACCTCTCTCACACCTAAGAATGTGTTCTGGAATTCTGAGTGCAGGGAAGTTCCTCCAACTGACAGCAGCGCCTGGGTTCTAATTGAATCCCTTTGCTTGTCTTCCCTGATGGAAAGCCTAGGCGGGAGTGCGGGGGAAAGTGTGGTTTGGGCTCCAAAACCAAGTATTTGCGATGACCTCTCTATGGTTTGTGGAGGTGTTTAAACTACATCCCTAACCTGGGAACACCTGTGCCCCCATAAAGATCCGTGGAGTCTGTTTCCACACCTCCAGCACACACACGAACACTTGCACAGTTATCCTGAGAGTGGGCAGCCTCCTCCAACTGAGAGCAGGGCCTTGGTTCTTATAAAATCGCTTAACTTGTCTACCCTGTTTGGTTGCCTGATACGGAGTGCTGGGGAAAGGGTGGGTTGGGCTCTAAATCCAAGTATTAGCGAGTGCTTCTCCATGGGATTTGGAGGTTATTAACCAAAAGCCCACAACATGGGAATACCTGTGCTCCTTGAAAAAAGCGTGGACTCTGTATCCCCACCACCAGAACACACATGAAGAAGTTTTCTGCTATCCTGAGTGTGGGCTGGCAATTTCAGGTGACAGAAGCGGCTGGGTTCTAATAGAATCCCTTAGCTTGTAATCCCTGAGTGTTTCCCTAGGACTGACTCTGAGAGAAACCTGGGGGTTGGGCTTTGAGGCCAAATAGTAGCGAGTGTCCCCGATGGACTGAGGAAGTATTTAGATGAATTCTCCATAAAGGGAAACACCTGAGCACCCATTCATCTGCGTGGAGTGGGGCTTCAAATCTCCCCACCACACAAGGTTGGGTTCCAGTATCCTGAGGGTGGGGTAGTTCCTCCAACTGACATCAGCGTCTTGGTTTGAATAGAATCCCTTTGCTTGTCTTCCCTGATGGTTTGCCTAGGCCAGTGTGTGGTTGAAAGTGGGATTTGGGATCTAAAACTAAGTATTAGCGTGTGCCTCTCCATGGGTAGTGGAGATGTTTAAACTACAACCCACAACTTGGGAATTACTGTGACCCCTGAAAAATGCGTGTGCTATGTTTCCCCACGTCCAGCACACACAGGAAGAAGTGTTCTGGGGTTGTGAGTGTGGGGAGGTTCCTCCAACAGACAGCAGCACCTGGGTTGTAATAGAATCCCTTAGCTTGACTTCCCTAAGTGTTTTCCTAGGCCTAGCAGTAAGCGATGGTGGGGGATGGGCTCTAAAGCCAAGTATTAGCGAGTGCATCTCTGTGGGTAGTGGAGGGTTTTAAACTACTTCCCCAACCTTGGAACACCTGTGCCCCATACAGATGCGTGGAATCTGTTTCCCACCTCCAGCACACACACGGAGATATGCTCAGGTATCCTGATTGTGGGGAGGCTCCTCCAAATGACAGCAGCGCCTGGGTTCTGAAAGAATCCCTTAGCTTGTCTTCCCTGATGGCATGCCTAGGCTGGAGAGTGGGGGAAAGTGGGGGTTGGACTCTAAACCAAGTATAAGCGAGAGCCTATCCATGGGATGTGGGTTTTTAACCTACAACCCACAACCATGGAATAAATGTGCCCCCTGAAAGATGCTTTGACTGTTTCCCTACATCCAGCACACACACGAAGATGTGTTCTGGTATTCTGAGTGTGGGGAAGGTCCTCAAACTGACAGCAGCACCTGGATTCTATTAGTATCCCTTAGCTTCTGTTCCCTGAGTGTTCTATTAGACCAGGCCATGAGGGAAAGCTGGGGGTTGGGCTTGGAGGCCACGTAGCAGTGAGTGCCCCCTGATCCATTGAGGAAGTACTTAGAGGACTTCTCCCTAAACGTAACAACTTTTCCTGCATTCATCTGGGTGCAGTGGGGCTGCACACCTCTCTCACACCTAAGAATGTGTTCTGGAATTCTGAGTGCAGGGAAGTTCCTCCAACTGACAGCAGCGCCTGGGTTCTAATTGAATCCCTTTGCTTGTCTTCCCTGATGGAAAGCCTAGGCGGGAGTGCGGGGGAAAGTGTGGTTTGGGCTCCAAAACCAAGTATTTGCGATGACCTCTCTATGGTTTGTGGAGGTGTTTAAACTACATCCCTAACCTGGGAACACCTGTGCCCCCATAAAGATCCGTGGAGTCTGTTTCCACACCTCCAGCACACACACGAACACTTGCACAGTTATCCTGAGAGTGGGCAGCCTCCTCCAACTGAGAGCAGGGCCTTGGTTCTTATAAAATCGCTTAACTTGTCTACCCTGTTTGGTTGCCTGATACGGAGTGCTGGGGAAAGGGTGGGTTGGGCTCTAAATCCAAGTATTAGCGAGTGCTTCTCCATGGGATTTGGAGGTTATTAACCAAAAGCCCACAACATGGGAATACCTGTGCTCCTTGAAAAAAGCGTGGACTCTGTATCCCCACCACCAGAACACACATGAAGAAGTTTTCTGCTATCCTGAGTGTGGGCTGGCAATTTCAGGTGACAGAAGCGGCTGGGTTCTAATAGAATCCCTTAGCTTGTAATCCCTGAGTGTTTCCCTAGGACTGACTCTGAGAGAAACCTGGGGGTTGGGCTTTGAGGCCAAATAGTAGCGAGTGTCCCCGATGGACTGAGGAAGTATTTAGATGAATTCTCCTAAAGGGAAACACCTGAGCACCCATTCATCTGCGTGGAGTGGGGCTTCAAATCTCCCCACCACACAAGGTTGGGTTCCAGTATCCTGAGGGTGGGGTAGTTCCTCCAACTGACATCAGCGTCTTGGTTTGAATAGAATCCCTTTGCTTGTCTTCCCTGATGGTTTGCCTAGGCCAGTGTGTGGTTGAAAGTGGGATTTGGGATCTAAAACTAAGTATTAGCGTGTGCCTCTCCATGGGTAGTGGAGATGTTTAAACTACAACCCACAACTTGGGAATTACTGTGACCCCTGAAAAATGCGTGTGCTATGTTTCCCCACGTCCAGCACACACAGGAAGAAGTGTTCTGGGGTTGTGAGTGTGGGGAGGTTCCTCCAACAGACAGCAGCACCTGGGTTGTAATAGAATCCCTTAGCTTGACTTCCCTAAGTGTTTTCCTAGGCCTAGCAGTAAGCGATGGTGGGGGATGGGCTCTAAAGCCAAGTATTAGCGAGTGCATCTCTGTGGGTAGTGGAGGGTTTTAAACTACTTCCCCAACCTTGGAACACCTGTGCCCCATACAGATGCGTGGAATCTGTTTCCCCACCTCCAGCACACACACGGAGATGTGCTCAGTTATCCTGATTGTGGGGAGGCTCCTCCAAATGACAGCAGCGCCTGGGTTCTGAAAGAATCCCTTAGCTTGTCTTCCCTGATGGCATGCCTAGGCTGGAGAGTGGGGGAAAGTGGGGGTTGGACTCTAAACCAAGTATAAGCGAGAGCCTATCCATGGGATGTGGGTTTTTAACCTACAACCCACAACCATGGAATAAATGTGCCCCCTGAAAGATGCTTTGACTGTTTCCCTACATCCAGCACACACACGAAGATGTGTTCTGGTATTCTGAGTGTGGGGAAGTTCCTCAAACTGACAGCAGCACCTGGATTCTATTAGTATCCCTTAGCTTCTGTTCCCTGAGTGTTCTATTAGACCAGGCCATGAGGGAAAGCTGGGGGTTGGGCTTGGAGGCCACGTAGCAGTGAGTGCCCCCTGATCCATTGAGGAATTACTTAGAGGACTTCTCCATAAACGGAACACCTTTTCCTGCATTCATCTGGGTGCAGTGGGGCTGCACACCTCTCTCACACCTAAGAATGTGTTCTGGAATTCTGAGTGCAGGGAAGTTCCTCCAACTGACAGCAGCGCCTGGGTTCTAATTGAATTCCTTTGCTTGTCTTCCCTGATGGAAAGCCTAGGCGGGAGTGCGGGGGAAAGTGTGGTTTGGGCTCCAAAACCAAGTATTTGCGATGACCTCTCTATGGTTTGTGGAGGTGTTTAAACTACATCCCTAACCTGGGAACACCTGTGCCCCCATAAAGATCCGTGGAGTCTGTTTCCACACCTCCAGCACACACACGAACACTTGCACAGTTATCCTGAGAGTGGGCAGCCTCCTCCAACTGAGAGCAGGGCCTTGGTTCTTATAAAATCGCTTAACTTGTCTACCCTGTTTGGTTGCCTGATACGGAGTGCTGGGGAAAGGGTGGGTTGGGCTCTAAATCCAAGTATTAGCGAGTGCTTCTCCATGGGATTTGGAGGTTATTAACCAAAAGCCCACAACATGGGAATACCTGTGCTCCTTGAAAAAAGCGTGGACTCTGTATCCCCACCACCAGAACACACATGAAGAAGTTTTCTGCTATCCTGAGTGTGGGCTGGCAATTTCAGGTGACAGAAGCGGCTGGGTTCTAATAGAATCCCTTAGCTTGTAATCCCTGAGTGTTTCCCTAGGACTGACTCTGAGAGAAACCTGGGGGTTGGGCTTTGAGGCCAAATAGTAGCGAGTGTCCCCGATGGACTGAGGAAGTATTTAGATGAATTCTCCATAAAGGGAAACACCTGAGCACCCATTCATCTGCGTGGAGTGGGGCTTCAAATCTCCCCACCACACAAGGTTGGGTTCCAGTATCCTGAGGGTGGGGTAGTTCCTCCAACTGACATCAGAGTCTTGGTTTGAATAGAATCCCTTTGCTTGTCTTCCCTGATGGTTTGCCTAGGCCAGTGTGTGGTTGAAAGTGGGATTTGGGATCTAAAACTAAGTATTAGCGTGTGCCTCTCCATGGGTAGTGGAGATGTTTAAACTACAACCCACAACTTGGGAATTACTGTGACCCCTGAAAAATGCGTGTGCTATGTTTCCACACGTCCAGCACACACAGGAAGAAGTGTTCTGGGGTTCTGAGTGTGGGGAGGTTCCTCCAACAGACAGCAGCACCTGGGTTGTAATAGAATCCCTTAGCTTGACTTCCCTAAGTGTTTTCCTAGGCCTAGCAATAAGGGATGGTGGGGGATGGGCTCTAAAGCCAAGTATTAGCTAGTGCATGTCTGTGGGTAGTGGAGGGTTTTAAACTACTTCCCCAACCTTGGAACACCTGGGCCCCATAAAGATGCGTGGAATCTGTTTCCCCACCTCCAGCACACACACGGAGACGTGCTCAGGTATCCTGATTGTGGGGAGGTTCCTCCAAATGACAGCAGCGCCTGGGTTCTAAAAGAATCCCTTAGCTTGTCTTCCCTGATGGCATGCCTAGGCTGGAGAGTGGGGGAAAGTGGGGGTTGGGCTCTTAACCAAGTATAAGCGAGAGCCTATCCATGGGATGTGGGTTTTTAACCTACAACCCACAACCATGGAATAAATGTGCCCCCTGAAAGATGCTTTGACTGTTTCCCTACATCCAGCACACACACGAAGATGTGTTCTGGTATTCTGAGTGTGGGGAAGTTCCTCAAACTGACAGCAGCACCTGGATTCTATTAGTATCCCTTAGCTTCTGTTCCCTGAGTGTTCTCTTAGACCAGGCCATGAGGGAAAGCTGGGGGTTGGGCTTGGAGGCCACGTAGCAGTGAGTGCCCCCTGATCCATTGAGGAAGTACTTAGAGGACTTCTCCCAAAAGGGAACACCTTTTCCTGCATTCATCTGGGTGCAGTGGGGCTGCACAACTCTCCCACACCTAAGAATGTGTTCTGGAATTCTGAGTGCAGGGAAGTTCCTCCAGCTGACAGCAGCGCCTGGGTTCTAATTGAATTCCTTTGCTTGTCTTCCCTGATGGAAAGCCTAGGCGGGAGTGCGGGGGAAAATGTGGTTTGGGCTCCAAAACCAAGTACTTGCGATGACCTATCTATGGTTTGTGGAGGTGTTTAAACTACAACCCTAACCTGGGAACACCTGTGCCCCCATAAAGATCCGTGGAGTCTGTTTCCACACCTCCAGCACACACACGAACACTTGCACAGTTATCCTGAGAGTGGGCAGCCTCCTCCAACTGAGAGCAGGGCCTTGGTTCTTATAAAATCGCTTAACTTGTCTACCCTGTTTGGTTGCCTGATACGGAGTGCTGGGGAAAGGGTGGGTTGGGCTCTAAATCCAAGTATTAGCGAGTGCTTCTCCATGGGATTTGGAGGTTATTAACCAAAAACCCACAACATGGGAATACCTGTGCTCCTTGAAAAAAGCGTGGACTCTGTATCCCCACCACCAGAACACACATGAAGAAGTTTTCTGCTATCCTGAGTGTGGGCTGGCAATTTCAGGTGACAGAAGCGGCTGGGTTCTAATAGAATCCCTTAGCTTGTAATCCCTGAGTGTTTCCCTAGGACTGACTCTGAGAGAAACCTGGGGGTTGGGCTTTGAGGCCAAATTGTAGCGAGTGTCCCCGATGGACTGAGGAAGTATTTAGATGAATTCTCCATAAAGGGAAACACCTGAGCACCCATTCATCTGCGTGGAGTGGGGCTTCAAATCTCCCCACCACACAAGGTTGGGTTCCAGTATCCTGAGGGTGGGGTAGTTCCTCCAACTGACATCAGCGTCTTGGTTTGAATAGAATCCCTTTGCTTGTCTTCCCTGATGGTTTGCCTAGGCCAGTGTGTGGTTGAAAGTGGGATTTGGGATCTAAAACTAAGTATTAGCGTGTGCCTCTCCATGGGTAGTGGAGATGTTTAAACTACAACCCACAACTTGGGAATTACTGTGACCCCTGAAAAATGCGTGTGCTATGTTTCCACACGTCCAGCACACACAGGAAGAAGTGTTCTGGGGTTCTGAGTGTGGGGAGGTTCCTCCAACAGACAGCAGCACCTGGGTTGTAATAGAATCCCTTAGCTTGACTTCCCTAAGTGTTTTCCTAGGCCTAGCAATAAGGGATGGTGGGGGATGGGCTCTAAAGCCAAGTATTAGCTAGTGCATGTCTGTGGGTAGTGGAGGGTTTTAAACTACTTCTCCAACCTTGGAACACCTGGGCCCCATAAAGATGCGTGGAATCTGTTTCCCCACCTCCAGCACACACACGGAGACGTGCTCAGGTATCCTGATTGTGGGGAGGTTCCTCCAAATGACAGCAGCGCCTGGGTTCTAAAAGAATCCCTTAGCTTGTCTTCCCTGATGGCATGCCTAGGCTGGAGAGTGGGGGAAAGTGGGGGTTGGGCTCTTAACCAAGTATAAGCGAGAGCCTATCCATGGGATGTGTGTTTTTAACCTACAACCCACAACCATGGAATAAATGTGCCCCCTGAAAGATGCTTTGACTGTTTCCCTACATCCAGCACACACACGAAGATGTGTTCTGGTATTCTGAGTGTGGGGAAGGTCCTCAAACTGACAGCAGCACCTGGATTCTATTAGTATCCCTTAGCTTCTGTTCCCTGAGTGTTCTATTAGACCAGGCCATGAGGGAAAGCTGGGGGTTGGGCTTGGAGGCCACGTAGCAGTGAGTGCCCCCTGATCCATTGAGGAAGTACTTAGAGGACTTCTCCCTAAACGGAACACCTTTTCCTGCATTCATCTGGGTGCAGTGGGGCTGCACACCTCTCTCACACCTAAGAATGTGTTCTGGAATTCTGAGTGCAGGGAAGTTCCTCCAACTGACAGCAGCGCCTGGGTTCTAATTGAATCCCTTTGCTTGTCTTCCCTGATGGAAAGCCTAGGCGGGAGTGCGGGGGAAAGTGTGGTTTGGGCTCCAAAACCAAGTATTTGCGATGACCTCTCTATGGTTTGTGGAGGTGTTTAAACTA